>NW_028292570.1:3156696-3265610 GCF_029948245.1 Actinia tenebrosa
GAATACTGGATTTTTGACCATTTTTTCCCCCTTTACGTTATTGAGTAAAAACACGATGTTCTTTATCCGTATTCGATAGTGGATCGATTTTGGACAGTGAATTTTTAGCTGCGCATGTCAGAACTCATTTTCAATGACCCCCTGATAGGCCTCTGTACTCACGAACAAGAAAGGATGGCAGAAAAGAGGCTAGCAAAGTACCAAAAACAACGCTTTTCCTCATTTGTTTTCTGGATATTAGCCAATCACTATCTATCGGATGAGATGCTAGATGATGAAAGTTGAATAAAACTTTTTAATTTATGCCTGTAGTGGATCTACAGGCCAGAGAATTCAGAGTTGGTTTAGTTCAACTCCTTCCCTTCTTGCCAAAAAGCGTTTATAAGGGAATGTGATGGGCAAATATTGTATTTTTGAACATTTTTTACTCTTTACGTTATTGACTTTAAAACCCGAGCTTCTTTACCGGTTCGAAGTGGATCGTTTTGGACAAGTGAAGTTAGATGCGAATGTCAGAACTTCATTTCAATGATCTCCTGGCTAGGCCCTTGTACTCAAGTCGAACAAGAACGATTGGCAGACAAGGAGGATAGCAAGTAACAAAAACAACGGCTTTTTCCTGTGGTTTTTCTTGCGTTAATAGCAATCTATCTATATGGATGAGATGCTAGATGATAAAGTTGAATAAACTTTTTAATTTATGCCTCTAGTAGAGTACAGGGCAGAGAAATAAAGATTCGTTGTCAACTTCCTCTCGTCCTTCAAAATGTATTTTATAAGGGAATTATGGTCAGAATATTGTATTTTTGACCATTTTTTCTCTTTACGTTATTGACTTTAACACACGATTTTCTTTACCGTTTTCGATAGCGGATCGATTTTGGACCAGTGAATTTTCGGCGGCGAATGTCAGGAACTTTCATTTTTCAATGACCCCCTTGCTAGACCCTCTGTACTCAATCGAACGAGAAAGATGGCAGACAAGAGGCTATCAACAACCCCAAACAACGGCTTTATCCTCTTTGGTTTTCTGGTTAATAGCAATCTATCTATCTGAATAAGAATGCTAGATGATGTAAGTTGAATAAACTTTTTAATTTATGCCTGTAGAGGATGTACAGGCAGAGAAATTCAAAGATTTCTTAGTACAAGTCCTTCCCTGTCCTGCAAAAAGCGTTTATAAGGGAATGTAATTGGCAGAATACTGGATTTTTAGACCATTTTTTTCTCTTTACGTTATTGACTTAAAACACGATTTTCTTTACCGTAGTCGATAGTGGATCGATTTTGGACAAGTGAATTTTAGATGCGAATGTCAGAACTCCCATTTTTCAATGACCCCCTTGCTAGGACCCTCTGTACTCAATCGAACAAGAAGATGGCAGACAAGAGGCTAGCAAGTAACACAAACAACGGCTTTATCCTCTTTGGTTTTTCTGGATATTAGCAATCTATCTATCTGGATGAGATGCTAGATGATGAAAGTTGAATAAACTTTTTAATTTATGCCTGTAGTGGATGTACAGGCAGAGAAATTCAAGATTTGGTAGTTCAACTCCTTCCTTGTCTTGCAAAAAGCGTTTATAAGGGAATGTATGGGCAAATATTGTATTTTGAACATTTTTTCCTCTTTACGTTATTGACTTAAAAACACGATTTCTTTACCGTTTTCGATAGTGGATCGATTTTGGAACAAGGTGAATTTTAGATGCGAATGTCAGAACTTCATTTTTCAATGATCTCCTTGCTAGACCCTCTGTACTCAATCGAACAAGAAAGATGGCAGACAAGAGGCTAGCAAGTAACACAAACAACGGCTTTATCCTCTTTGGTTTTTCTGGATATTAGCAATCTATCTATCTGGATGAGATGCCTAGATCATGAAAGTTAAATAAATTTTTTTAATTTATGTCTCTAGTAGAGGTACAGGCAGAGAAATTCAAGATTTCGCAGTACAACTTCCCTCCCTGTCCTTCAAATGTATTTATAAGGGAATCTATGGTCAGAATATTGTATTTTTGACCATTTTTTTTCTCTTTACGTTATTGACTTTAAAACACGATTTTCTTTACCGTTTTCGATAGCGGATCGATTTTGGACCAGTGAATTTTCGGGGCGAATGTCAGAACTTCATTTTTCAATGACCCCCTTGCTAGGCCCTCTGTACTCAATCGAACAAGAAAGATATCAGACAAGAGGCTATCAACAACCCAAACAACGGCTTTATCCTCTTTGGTTTTTCTGGTTAATAGCAATCTATCTATCTGAATAAGATGCTAGATGATGTAAGTTGAATAAACTTTTTAATTTATGGCTCTAGTTGATGTACAGGTAGAGTAATTCAAGATTTCTTAGTACAAGTCCTTCCCTGTCCTGCAAAAAGCGTTTATAAGGGAATGTATGGGCAGAATACTGGATTTTTGACCATTGTTGCTCTTTACGTTATTGACTTAAATACACGATTTTCTTTACCGTTTTCGATAGTGGATCGATTTTGGACTAGTGAATTTTAGATGCGAATTGTCAGAACTTCCATTTTTTCAATGATCTCCTTGCTAGGCCCTATGTACTCAATCGAACAAGAAAGATGGCAGACAAGAGGCTATCAACAACCCCAAACAACGGCTTTGTACTCTTTGGTTTTTCTGGTTACACGCAAATATCTATCTCGATAAGATGCCAGATGATGAAAGTTGAATAAACTTTTTAATTTATGCCTGTAGTGGATGTACAGGCAGAGAAATTCAAGATTTCTTAGTTACCAGTCCTTCCCTGTCCTGCAAAAGCGTTTATAAGGGAATGTATTGGCAGAATACTGGATTTTTTGACCATTTTTTCCTCTTTACTTTATTGGACTTAAAAAAACGATTTTTCTTTACCGTATTCGATAGTGGATCGATTTTAGACCAGTGAATTTTAGGTGCGAATGTCAGAACTCCATTTTTCAATGATCTCCTTGCTAGGCCCTCTGTACTCAATCGAAAAAGAAAGATGGCAGACAAGAGGCTAGCAAGTAACACAAACAACGGCTTTATCCTCTTTGGTTTTTCTGGATATTAGCAATCTATCTATCTGGATGAGATGCTAGATGATGAAAGTTAAATAAATTTTTAATTTATGTCTCTAGTAGATGTACAGGCAGAGAAATTCAAGATTTCGTAGTACAACTTCTTCCCTGTCCTTCAAAAAGTATTTATAAGGGAATGTATGGGCAGAATATTGTATTTTTGACCATTTTTTTGCTCTTTACGTTATTGACTTAAAAACACGATTTTCTTTACCGTTTTCGATAGTGGATCGATTTTAGGACCAGTGAATTTTAGATGCGAATGTCAGAACTTCATTTTTCAATGAACCCCTTGCTAGACCCTCTGTACTCAATCGAACAAGAAAGATGGCAGACAAGAGGCTATCAACAACCCCAAACAACGGCTTTATCCTCTTTGGTTTTTCTGGTTAATAGCAATCTATCTATCTGGATGAGATGCTAGATGATAAAAGTTGAATAAACTTTTTAATTTATGCCTGTAGTGGATGTACAGGCAGAGAAATTCAAGATTTCTTAGTACAAGTCCTTCCCTGTCCTGCAAAAAGCGTTTATAAGGGAATGTATTGGCAGAATACTGGATTTTTTGACCATTTTTTTCTCTTTACGTTATTGACTTTAAAACACGATTTTCTTTACCGTTTTCGATAGCGGATCGATTTTGGACCAGTGAATTTTCGGGGCGAATGTCAGAACTTCATTTTTCAATGACCCCCTTGCTAGGCCCTCTGTACTCAATCGAACAAGAAAGATGGCAGACAAGAGGCTATCAACAACCCCAAACAAGGGCTTTATCCTCTTTGGTTTTTCTGGTTAATAGCAATCTATCTATCTGAATAAGATGCGAGATGATGAAAGTTGAATAAACTTTTTTAATTTATGGCTCTAGTGGATGTACAGGTAGAGTAATTCAAGATTTCTTAGTACAAGTCCTTCCCTGTCCTGCAAAAAGCGTTTATAAGGGAATGTATGGGCAGAATACTGGATTTTTGACCATATGTTGCTCTTTACGTTATTGACTTAAATACACGATTTTCTTTACCGTTTTCGATAGTGGATCGATTTTGGACCAGTGAATTTTAGATGCGAATGTCAGAACTTCATTTTTCAATGAACCCCTTGCTAGACCCTCTGTACTCAATCGAACAAGAAAGATGGCAGACAAGAGGCTATCAACAACCCCAAACAACGGCTTTATCCTCTTTGGTTTTTCTGGTTAATAGCAATCTATCTATCTGAATAAGATGCTAGATGATGTAAAGTTGAATAAACTTTTTAATTTATGGCTCTAGTGGATGTACAGGTAGAGTAATTCAAGATTTCTTAGTACAAGTCCTTCCCTGTCCTGCAAAAAGCGTTTATAAGGGAATGTATGGGCAGAATACTGGATTTTTGACCATTTTTTCCTCTTTACTTTATTGACTTAAAAAAACGATTTTCTTTACCGTATTCGATAGTGGATCGATTTTAGACCAGTGAATTTTAGGTGCGAATGTCAGAACTCCATTTTTCAATGATCTCCTTGCTAGGCCCTCTGTACTCAATCGAAAAAGAAAGATGGCAGACAAGAGGCTAGCAAGTAACACAAACAACGGCTTTATCCTCTTTGGTTTTTCTGGATATTAGCAATCTATCTATCTGGATGAGATGCTAGATGATGAAAGTTAAATAAATTTTTTAATTTATGTCTCTAGTAGATGTACAGGCAGAGAAATTCAAGATTTCGTAGTACAACTTCTTCGCTGTCATTCAAAAAGTATTTATAAGGGAATGTATGGGCAGAATATTGTATTTTTGACCATTTTTTTGCTCTTTACGTTATTGACTTAAAAACACGATTTTCTTTACCGTTTTCGATAGTGGATCGATTTTAGACCAGTGAATTTTAGATGCGAATGTCAGAACTTCATTTTTCAATGAACCCCTTGCTAGACCCTCTGTACTCAATCGAACAAGAAAGATGGCAGACAAGAGGCTATCAACAACCCCAAACAACGGCTTTATCCTCTTTGGTTTTCTGGTTAATAGCAATCTATCTATCTGGATGAGATGCTAGATGATAAAAGTTGAATAAACTTTTTAATTTATGCCTGTAGTGGATGTACAGGCAGAGAAATTCAAGATTTCTTAGTACAAGTCCTTCCCTGTCCTGCAAAAAGCGTTTATAAGGGAATGTATTGGCAGAATACTGGATTTTGACCATTTTTTTCTCTTTACGTTATTGACTTTAAAACACGATTTTCTTTACCGTTTTCGATAGCGGATCGATTTTGGACCAGTGAATTTTCGGGGCGAATGTCAGAACTTCATTTTTCAATGACCCCCTTGCTAGGCCCTCTGTACTCAATCGAACAAGAAAGATGGCAGACAAGAGGCTATCAACAACCCCAAACAAGGGCTTTATCCTCTTTGGTTTTTCTGGTTAATAGCAATCTATCTATCTGAATAAGATGCGAGATGATGAAAGTTGAATAAACTTTTTAATTTATGGCTCTAGTGGATGTACAGGTAGAGTAATTCAAGATTTCTTAGTACAAGTCCTTCCCTGTCCTGCAAAAAGCGTTTATAAGGGAATGTATGGGCAGAATACTGGATTTTTGACCATATGTTGCTCTTTACGTTATTGACTTAAATACACGATTTTCTTTACCGTTTTCGATAGTGGATCGATTTTGGACCAGTGAATTTTAGATGCGAATGTCAGAACTCCATTTTTCAATGATCTCCTTGCTAGGCCCTATGTACTCAATCGAACAAGAAAGATGGCAGACAAGAGGCTATCAACAACCCCAAACAACGGCTTTATCCTCTTTGGTTTTTCTGGTTAATAGCAATCTATCTATCTGGATGAGATGCTAGATGATGAAAGTTGAATAAACTTTTTAATTTATGCCTGTAGTGGATGTACAGGCAGAGAAATTCAAGATTTCTTAGTACAAGTCCTTCCCTGTCCTGCAAAAAGCGTTTATAAGGGAATGTATTGGCAGAATACTGGATTTTTGACCATTTTTTTCTCTTTACGTTATTGACTTAAAAACACGATTTTCTTTACCGTATTCGATAGTGGATCGATTTTGGGCAAGTGAATTTTAGGTGCGAATGTGAGAATTTCATTTTTCAATGATCTCCTTGCTAGGCCCTCTGTACTCAATCGAACAAGAAAGATGGCAGACAAGAGGCTATCAACAACCCCAAACAACGGCTTTATCCTCTTTGGTTTTTCTGGTTAATAGCAATCTATCTATCTGAATAAGATGCGAGATGATGAAAGTTGAATAAACTTTTTAATTTATGGCTCTAGTGGATGTACAGGTAGAGTAATTCAAGATTTCTTAGTACAAGTCCTTCCCTGTCCTGCAAAAAGCGTTTATAAGGGAATGTATGGGCAGAATACTGGATTTTTGACCATTTTTTCCTCTTTACTTTATTGACTTAAAAAAACGATTTTCTTTACCGTATTCGATAGTGGATCGATTTTAGACCAGTGAATTTTAGGTGCGAATGTCAGAACTCCATTTTTCAATGACCCCTTTGCTAGGCCCTCTGTACTCAATCGAACAAGAAAGATGGCAGACAAGAGGCTAGCAAGTAACACAAACAACGGCTTTATCCTCTTTGGTTTTTCTGGATATTAGCAATCTATCTATCTGGATGAGATGCTAGATGATGAAAGTTAAATAAATTTTTTAATTTATGTCTCTAGTAGATGTACAGGCAGAGAAATTCAAGATTTCGTAGTACAACTTCTTCCCTGTCATTCAAAAAGTATTTATAAGGGAATGTATGGGCAGAATATTGTATTTTTGACCATTTTTTTGCTCTTTACGTTATTGACTTAAAAACACGATTTTCTTTTCCGTTTTCGATAGTGGATCGATTTTGGACCAGTGAATTTTAGATGCGAATGTCAGAACTTCATTTTTCAATGATCTCCTTGCTAGACCCTCTGTACTCAATCGAACAAGAAAGATGGCAGACAAGAGGCTAGCAAGTAACACAAACAACGGCTTTTTCCTCTGTGGTTTTTCTGGTTAATAGCAATCTATCTATCTGGATGAGATGCTAGATGATAAAAGTTGAATAAACTTTTTAATTTATGCCTGTAGTGGATGTACAGGCAGAGAAATTCAAGATTTCTTAGTACAAGTCCTTCCCTGTCCTGCAAAAAGCGTTTATAAGGGAATGTATGGGCAGAATACTGGATTTTTGACCATTTTTTCCTCTTTACTTTATTGACTTAAAAAAACGATTTTCTTTACCGTATTCGATAGTGGATCGATTTTAGACCAGTGAATTTTAGGTGCGAATGTCAGAACTCCATTTTTCAATGATCTCCTTGCTAGGCCCTCTGTACTCAATCGAAAAAGAAAGATGGCAGACAAGAGGCTAGCAAGTAACACAAACAACGGCTTTATCCTCTTTGGTTTTTCTGGATATTAGCAATCTATCTATCTGGATGAGATGCTAGATGATGAAAGTTAAATAAATTTTTTAATTTATGTCTCTAGTAGATGTACAGGCAGAGAAATTCAAGATTTCGTAGTACAACTTCTTCCCTGTCATTCAAAAAGTATTTATAAGGGAATGTATGGGCAGAATATTGTATTTTTGACCATTTTTTTGCTCTTTACGTTATTGACTTAAAAACACGATTTTCTTTACCGTTTTCGATAGTGGATCGATTTTAGACCAGTGAATTTTAGATGCGAATGTCAGAACTTCATTTTTCAATGAACCCCTTGCTAGACCCTCTGTACTCAATCGAACAAGAAAGATGGCAGACAAGAGGCTATCAACAACCCCAAACAACGGCTTTATCCTCTTTGGTTTTTCTGGTTAATAGCAATCTATCTATCTGGATGAGATGCTAGATGATAAAAGTTGAATAAACTTTTTAATTTATGCCTGTAGTGGATGTACAGGCAGAGAAATTCAAGATTTCTTAGTACAAGTCCTTCCCTGTCCTGCAAAAAGCGTTTATAAGGGAATGTATTGGCAGAATACTGGATTTTTGACCTTTTTTTTCTCTTTACGTTATTGACTTTAAAACACGATTTTCTTTACCGTTTTCGATAGCGGATCGATTTTGGACCAGTGAATTTTCGGGGCGAATGTCAGAACTTCATTTTTCAATGACCCCCTTGCTAGGCCCTCTGTACTCAATCGAACAAGAAAGATGGCAGACAAGAGGCTATCAACAACCCCAAACAAGGGCTTTATCCTCTTTGGTTTTTCTGGTTAATAGCAATCTATCTATCTGGATGAGATGCTAGATGATGAAAGTTGAATAAACTTTTTAATTTATGCCTGTAGTGGATGTACAGGCAGAGAAATTCAAGATTTCTTAGTACAAGTCCTTCCCTGTCCTGCAAAAAGCGTTTATAAGGGAATGTATTGGCAGAATACTGGATTTTTGACCATTTTTTTCTCTTTACGTTATTGACTTAAAAACACGATTTTCTTTACCGTATTCGATAGTGGATCGATTTTGGGCAAGTGAATTTTAGGTGCGAATGTGAGAATTTCATTTTTCAATGATCTCCTTGCTAGGCCCTCTGTACTCAATCGAACAAGAAAGATGGCAGACAAGAGGCTATCAACAACCCCAAACAACGGCTTTATCCTCTTTGGTTTTTCTGGTTAATAGCAATCTATCTATCTGGATGAGATGCTAGATGATGAAAGTTGAATAAACTTTTTAATTTATGCCTGTAGTGGATGTACAGGCAGAGAAATTCAAGATTTCTTAGTACAAGTCCTTCCCTGTCCTGCAAAAAGCGTTTATAAGGGAATGTATGGGCAGAATACTGGATTTTTGACCATTTTTTTCTCTTTACGTTATTGACTTAAAAACACGATTTTCTTTACCGTTTTCCATAGTGGATCTATTTTGGACCAGTGAATTTTAGATGCGAATGTCAGAACTCCATTTTTCAATGACCCCCTTGCTAGGCCCTCTGTACTCAATCGAACAAGAAAGATGGCAGACAAGAGGCTATCAACAACCCCAAACAACGGCTTTGTACTCTTTGGTTTTTCTGGTTACCCGCAAAATATCTATCTGGATGAGATGCTAGATGATGAAAGCTGAATAAACTTTTTAATTTATACCTGTAGTGGATGTACAGGCAGAGAAATTCAAGATTTCTTAGTACAAGTCCTTCCCTGTCCTGCAAAAAGCGTTTATAAGGGAATGTATGGGCAGAATACTGGATTTTTGACCATTTTTTCCTCTTTACTTTATTGACTTAAAAAAACGATTTTCTTTACCGTATTCGATAGTGGATCGATTTTAGACCAGTGAATTTTAGGTGCGAATGTCAGAACTCCATTTTTCAATGATCTCCTTGCTAGGCCCTCTGTACTCAATCGAAAAAGAAAGATGGCAGACAAGAGGCTAGCAAGTAACACAAACAACGGCTTTATCCTCTTTGGTTTTTCTGGATATTAGCAATCTATCTATCTGGATGAGATGCTAGATGATGAAAGCTGAATAAACTTTTTAATTTATACCTGTAGTGGATGTACAGGCAGAGAAATTCAAGATTTCTTAGTACAAGTCCTTACCTGTCCTGCAAAAAGCGTTTATAAGGGAATGTATGGGCAGAATACTGGATTTTTGACCATTTTTTCCTCTTTACTTTATTGACTTAAAAAAACGATTTTCTTTACCGTTTTCCATAGTGGATCGATTTTAGACCAGTGAATTTTAGGTGCGAATGTCAGAACTCCATTTTTCAATGACCCCTTTGCTAGGCCCTCTGTACTCAATCGAACAAGAAAGATGGCAGACAAGAGGCTATCAACAACCCCAAACAACGGCTTTGTACTCTTTGGTTTTTCTGGTTACCCGCAAAATATCTATCTGGATGAGATGCTAGATGATGAAAGCTGAATAAACTTTTTAATTTATGCCTGTAGTGGATGTACAGGCAGAGAAATTCAAGATTTCTTAGTACAAGTCCTTCCCTGTCCTGCAAAAAGCGTTTATAAGGGAATGTATGGGCAGAATACTGGATTTTTGACCATTTTTTTCTCTTTACGTTATTGACTTAAAAACACGATTTTCTTTACCGTATTCGATAGTGGATCGATTTTGGGCAAGTGAATTTTAGGTGCGAATGTCAGAACTTCATTTTTCAATGAACTCCTTGCTAGGCCCTCTGTACTCAATCGAACAAGAAAGATGGCAGACAAGAGGCTAGCAAGTAACACAAACAACGGCTTTATCCTCTTTGGTTTTTCTGGATATTAGCAATCTATCTATCTGGAATAGATGCTAGATGATGAAAGTTGAATAAACTTTTTAATTTATGCCTGTAGTGGATGTACAGGCAGAGAAATTCAAGATTTCTTAGTACAAGTCCTTCCCTGTCCTGCAAAAAGCGTTTATAAGGGAATGTATGGGCAGAATACTGGATTTTTGACCATTTTTTCCTCTTTACTTTATTGACTTAAAAAAACGATTTTCTTTACCGTATTCGATAGTGGATCGATTTTAGACCAGTGAATTTTAGGTGCGAATGTCAGAACTCCATTTTTCAATGATCTCCTTGCTAGGCCCTATGTACTCAATCGAACAAGAAAGATGGCAGACAAGAGGCTATTAACAACCCCAAACAACGGCTTTATCCTCTTTGGTTTTTCTGGTTACACGCAAAATATCTATCTCGATAAGATGCCAGATGATGAAAGTTGAATAAACTTTTTAATTTATGCCTGTAGTGGATGTACAGGCAGAGAAATTCAAGATTTCTTAGTACAAGTCCTTCCCTGTCCTGCAAAAAGCGTTTATAAGGGAATGTATTGGCAGAATACTGGATTTTTGACCATTTTTTCCTCTTTACTTTATTGACTTAAGAAAACGATTTTCTTTACCGTATTCGATAGTTGATCGATTTTGGACCAGTGAATTTTAGGTGCGAATGTCAGAACTCCATTTTTCAATGATCTCCTTTCTAGGCCCTCTGTACTCAATCGAACAAGAAAGATGGCAGACAAGAGGCTAGCAAGTAACACAAACAACGGCTTTATCCTCTTTGGTTTTTCTGGATATTAGCAATCTATCTATCTGGATGAGATGCTAGATGATGAAAGTTGAATAAACTTTTTAATTTATGCCTGTAGTGGATGTACAGGCAGAGAAATTCAAGATTTCTTAGTACAAGTCCTTCCCTGTCCTGCAAAAAGCGTTTATAGGGGAATGTATGGGCAGAATACTGGATTTTTGACCATTTTTTCCTCTTTACTTTATTGACTTAAAAACACAATTTTCTTTACCGTATTCGATAGTGGATCGATTTTGAACAAGTGAATTTTAGGTGCGAATGTGAGAATTTCATTTTTTAATGATCTCCTGTCTAGGCCCTCTGTACTCAATCGAACATAAGCAACGATGGACATTACTTCACTTCTAAAAAGCCCTCATGTAAAGTAAAATTTTTTGACCAAAGATCTTCATGGATGTTACAACGAACTACAAGGTAAAGAATATAAGCTAGACTGGTGATTGAATGGTGTGTTTTTAAAAAAAGACTATATCACGGGCGTAGAGAGCATCTTACGGGCCCCTCACACACCAAATTACATACATTTATAGTAATTTATGAGGTGCTTCTCCGCCCGGGAAGTAGTCATGATATTTATCTTGAATGATTTACGTTTAAAACTCATTTGAAAGCCATCGTCTTTAATTCCTAGCCCTTTTTGTTTGATAAAACAATAAAAGGTAGATTCAGTGTATGGTTGTGAAAGACTCAAGGTTCAGTGAAATAGAACTGAAGGTGAAAAATTCTTTTCCGGTTATGAAAAAGGTCCTTTCACTGGATGTGAAATAATCATGGTTTAATGGAGTTCACATCCAGTGAATGGACCTTTTCAAGTGACCCTATTTAAAAGTAGATGACGACTAGTTTTGGAACTAGCTTGGAACTAGCTTGGAACTAGTTTTTGGAACTACCTTGGCTTTTAAAGTATCCCCTTTTAAAATGATCGTATTATTAAGTACGTGAGAGCATCATTTTTTCAATTGACTGTATCTAAGTGTATTCTTCTTTTATATGACCGTATTTAAGAGTATCCTTCACCGTACGTATTTAAAAGTATCCTTCTTTGAAATAACCGTATTTAAGAGTATCCTTTTTTAAATGACCGTATTTAAGAGTATGTCCTTTTTTCAAATGACCGTGTTTAAGAGGATCCTTGATTGTATATAGGATCTGGATGACCCGAAGTTTGACTTATTGATTCAAATGCTCAAAAAAACTCCTAATCGTAGCTACTATATATTTAGTACAGGAAGTGCAATTGTAATACCTAAACTCTTAGGGGAGGGGAAGGTTTGAGTAATGGAGTACAGATGGCTTGTGAGCGATATATTTGATGCTCGTAAAATCATTACTTATTTCAGGAATAAAGCATAACAAATTACACCATTGATACCTATTTCACTTGCTGTTTTAGAATTTCGAAGTTTTAACCTTAAAATCCAAAATTGTGGAAATTCGGGATCTGGATTAACTCCTTGGATCGGACTTTTCTTAAGTGGAGTGTCGGATCGATAATTTTTTTGTTTTAAGTATTTCAAGTTAAAATCAATGTTAAAAGTGTGGCAATACTTGCGGAATTGCTTTGAGGCAGTTATTTTTAGAAATTTATAAAATTAGGGCTTTTTTGAAAAGGAAAGAGTTAAGGGTTCCGGCTCTTCTCAGTGGGAATCTGTGAATTATCTTTATCAAGCAGGAAGTAAAAATTGATGTCCAAAAATTTTCCCTGACTAGTGGCCATGCCAGATCACATGCTAAAACAGAAAGAGATTGGTCATTCAGTTACCATAGATACCACAGGCGAGAGTAAAAAGAAAGACTTTATTCCATATTGTGTACGGTTTCACAGCATCAATGATATTGAAATGAAAACAGGAAACGTGAGTAGTGATGCTTATATGTGTTCAAAATTTGATTATAAAAATAAAAAAAGGAAACGCACGCGGTTTGGAGAAGAACGACAAATAGTGGAGTATTGTAAGGAAGTTTTCTTAATGTACAAACGAATCTTTTCTTTACAAAATTATTTCTACTTCTACGTCATTCATGGCCATAGAGATGCCATAGTTTCGTTCCACTCTCGAGTTATGTTCAATTGTTGAAGGCGTTTATTCAAGAACAAGCACTATACAAACTCATTTATTTTTTTTATGGTTACACACCTATTTTACGAAATGCTAATACATATTTTAAGCTTGACGCATTGATTTAAATTCAGACGTACATGTCTATTATCGAGATAAAGTGTCTCCAAACGTCTTCTTAAACTTGTTGTTCGTCGCTTCGTCCATGATAGATGCAGCTGTTAGAAATTCATCATCATTACTCTCGGCTTCGTGTTCGATAACTTGATGATACAACCTACTAAAAGGATAAAGAATAACAGGCTTGGCTTGTGATGGAACGGTGTGTCTCGAGGAAAAGGCTACATCACGGGCGTAGAGTGCATCTCACGGCCCTCTCACAGACCAAATTACATACATTTGTAGTATTTTTGGGGGTGCTTCTCCGCCCGGGATTTAGTCATTTACTGTATATGGAATGTTTCACGTTTAAAACCTTAGAAAGCCTTTTTTCTAAGCAGTCAAGAATGCAAAGTACGGACGTGCCTTGACTATGAGGGTGCCACGCTGAAGTATTCTTATTTTCTGATTAATGATCTACCGCGATGTGATTAGTTTAAAGGTAGTCTTTAATTCAGTGTCACGGTCTCTACCGTCAACTTACTGTACCACAGGGATACCTTACCTGGGCTGTGGTAACGTGCTAGACACTTTTAAACCGTTAGTCCAGTAATTTTAATAATTCCTTGTTCATTGACGTCTCCATACGGCCACACACAGCAGTGAAGGGCTAGCATAATACCACACGAGCGACTACCGACTGTATGGGATACATCTATGAAGGACATACCTGTTTTTGTCCTCTTGTCACGAGCCTCTCCGTTTCTCCTTGCCCTTTCGTTTTGACATTCCGAATCCCGAACATTAGCCGAATCAATTCCGGAAAAAAGACATGCAATTTCAAACATGTCATTCAAGTTTTTTTTTCCAAAATTTTATCAATAATTTTTCCACATGACTCTTTATGTGTTAATTTTTTTCCTTAAAATTTCTAAACAGAATTGGCACTAATATGAAATCATAAAACTAATATATTTTAATCTTTGCAGTCAAATAAAAAGAGAATTCATAGACAAATTTGTCTGATGAACCTTTTTATATACTTATATTTGAATTTCAAAACTACAAATATTAATCTTGATTCAATTAACCTTTCTATTATCACAGTTCAAATGTTATGGTTTCCGATCTTTGCACGAAGATTTCACGAAGATGATATCATTCTTCGTAACGTTTCGACGATTGTCCGTAAAGTTATAAATAACTCCGATGACTATTGCACGATGAGGGTTCTACCTCTTGTTTTGAAGTTGAGTAAATCGTGATTTCTTCCTCATGGACTCACTCTATCCTCAAATAATACTTATAAATGACAATAGCTATCATTCACGGAGCTGCTTGGCTTTTGTTAGGTCAATAGAACTCTAGCATGTCTCATTTTTACGTGCCTTCAGCAGTTACAGCAGACATCTCTTCTGCCCAGAATCTTGCTCATTTGTCTCCAATATCGTCTGGTTTAATGGCTTTTCAAAAGAGGAAAGGCGTAGGAACAATACTCCTTACTATCACAGGTAGTATAGCTATAAAATAAGCCATTATTTCCCTTTAACCATTTATTTACAGCCATTATATTTTTTTAGCAATGCAAACTAACTTTTCTTTAGATAAAAACAGTCCTTCTGGTAGATAGAGAGTCCTTTATACAACTTACTCTTGTAAACATTTCTTCTTTATTGTGCTACATTTTACTAAAAATAAGAGCTAGAGGAGGTGGTTCTGTTTAATAAAAACTAAAGAATAGTTTAGTATAAATAAATATTCAGGTACTTTATCTAGTATTTGTACCCCATTTTCTGTTGATATGGTTACATATTACACTCAAAATCATCAGCATGTATTTTCCAGGCAATATACTATCAGATATATTCAACATATTCACGCACTAATGATTTTTTTTTTAAATATGAGTGGGGGGTAATAATAAACCTTTCCCGAATTCGCTTGACTGGTCACTAAACAATGGTTTGAAGTCAAAGTTGGACTTGACAAATAAAAGAATCAAGTTCAGTCTCGACTTCAAACCATTGTTTTGTGTTCATGCAAGGGAATTCGGGAAAGGTCTATTAGTTAATCAGGAAATGATAGTGATTTTTTTTTAGTTGAGGGGATGGGGGGTATGGTTTATTCATGCTTTTGGGAGCTCACTTAGGAGGGGTGCCGGGTGGCGTTTATTCTCTCTGCATCTCTGTGGATTTTCTGGAGGTGTGATACTGTAGTAACCTGAGCCCAAGCCCAGACCATGTGATGCTATGACGTGGAGCCGGCCATGTTTTTATTTTGCAAAGCAAAGTAGAATCTATAGTAAAAGTTACACCTAGGACTTGTAGACCATTTACTATAGAGGTATTTCACCATCACTTGGGCTGCCTGTGGATGGATGGTATAACAATGAAAGTCCCTTTGCTTTTGGGAATTGAATTCTTTCTTGTGAAACGATTGTATTGTTTCTGCCATCTAACATGGCTGCCGTCAAGTGATGGCAAAATACCTCTATAGATACATAGATCCCTTTCAAAGGTTTCCTTTCAAAATAGGCCATTATTGAATTCGTGCAATACCTCTGTGTTCCTTGATTACAGATCGATTCTGATGCTAAAATCGAGGCTGAAGGCCTGAGTAACAGAGAACTCGAAACTGGAGTAATACAGTATCTTAGATGCAAGAGGAAAATGCATTAGAAATGGCACAAATTCCATGGGGAAAATGTCATTTCTTTTACATTTTCCTTAACGTTGCATCCAAGATGATATTAATAGGGCTGGTTTATGGCAATAGCATCCTCCATTTAGTCGAAGAGGCATTCCAGATTTTTTTATGACTTAACGCTAGTTACTTTTTTGCCTTTTTGTAAAATACACTATTTGTTGTTTGCAGTTGTTGAAGGTCGCCAACTACCAGTAATGGATCCTAATGGTAAATCAGATCCATACTGTATCGTGTCTGTTGGAGGGCAAGAACAGACCACTGCTGTGCAGTATGCCACTGTTAATCCAGAGTGGAGAGAGACATTTCAGTTTGAAGTTCCAGCAATACCCCAATCAGATACAGGTCTGTATTCAGTCAGTCAGTCTGATAGTTTGTGACTGTGGTTGATAGATCACATCTAGTGATGGTGATGATGTCAATGAAGGTGGTGGTAGTGTTGAAGTTGATGATGATGGTGGTGATGATGGTAAGGATAATTGTGATGGCGACCACCCTGGGGCCAGGAGAAAGTGGTCACTTATGGGAGATGGTCGCTTACTAGAGAGTTAACACAGGAAGCCCAAACAATGAGAATCCCAAACACAAGAAGCCTATACCATTTATAATTTGTAACTCACGTGTTAAAACTACTGTATCTTAGTGATTTTAAAACTGTCTTACTCAAAACCTTGAATGTGCTATATGTTTACAGTACTGTAATATAACATAACGATGCATGCTGGTATATGCTGATAGTAAAGTGATGATGGTGTATGATGTATGGTGATGATGATAATGATTATGGTGAGATATTAGGTCATGTTGATATGGAAGAAACTTCTAACAAGATGATAATACTAATAATGCCAATAAACTGGATCAGCAAGATATATAATAATAATAATAATAATAATAATAATGGAACTCATATAGCGCACATATCAAAATTCATGGCGCTTCACAATAAGAAATAAAATAAATACCAGACGTATATTACAATATTAATGAAATGTCATAGTTCATTGATGTTCATTTTGAACCAGAGGAGACAAAGTTCTTGAACAAATGAGTTTTCAGTTCTTTTTTAAATAATTGGATTGAAGAACTTTTCCTAATTTGAAGTGGGAGATCATTCCGCAGTTTAGGGCCAGCAACGTAAAAAGATCTGTCACCATAGGTCACCAGACGAGATCTTTTTTCTTCTAGATACTCCATGGTTGTAGATCTGAGAGTGCGCAAATTTTTCCTCGGTTTTATAGCATCAGCCAGGTATGGGGGAGCCATATCATGCAAGCACTTGTACACAATGAGCAATATCTTGAATATAATTTGGAAACGGACAGGAAGCCAGTGCAATTTTATCAAAACTGGAGTGACATGATCAAATTTACTCGCTTGAACTACTAATCTAGCTGAAATCTATTATGCAAAATAATATCAAAAATCATTAAAGACTATAAATTCATTGTTATTTATTCCCTTCAATTATCTCTCTAGACGATAACTATGGAAGCTGCCTCATTCATTATGCTACAATTGACATCTGGGACAAAGACACCCTAAACAGAGACGACTTCATGGGTAGAGTGATGGTACCCATTTCTACGTTGAATGAGCAGCCTACATCAGGGTGGTATCCACTGGGGAGGGCCGCACCTAAAGACAATGTCTCGGGGGAGATATTCTTGAAGATACAATTAGTGGCAAAGCAGGTAATGAAAATGACTGAAAATGAATTATTGTTCTGGTTAATGGTAAAGCTTTTATATCATCTTCATCGATCATTGCACCAGGTCGAGGTGCATAATTAAGATTTTTACACCATTCGTCCAACCCACTCAGCATTGCACCACCACTTTAGCTAGCTATGCTCTAGTTTTTCCCGACGAGCTCGGTGTCATATGTACTGAGTTGGGAGCAGGGAAGAGCAGGATAATAAGCAGGGAAGATCCCACTTTCCACTTCTATTTTAATTCCTAAGTCATTTTTTAAAGTCATTTTCAAATTAATTAATAAGTTAATAAATTAATAAATAAATTAGTAAATTTAAATAGTAAATTTCTCACTTTCTGTCTCAGCCCATTCCACGGTGGAATGTCGACACGGAGCTGCTTTCGCTGTGCAAGAAGAAAGCTGGCTTTGAACTACCTTTTGTTTCTGGTGATTCCATTCTTGATTTTCCAGGTATTGTAACTTATACCATCTCTCAATAATTTTAGTTTACTTACACACTATGCATTCAAAGTCTCGCTGTAATAACATGATGAGTATGTACATTAAATAAACAGACAATTTTCAAACTCTTACAATACCACGTTTGTGTTCCTTGATTCCAGACTCCGGAACATAAGTTTCATTTCGGTATCAATTGAAAATATCGTAATCAATTGAAAATTTTTATAAATATTTACTTTACTCTTAGTATATATAAATATTTAATATTAACAAGTACCTGTGGTCAATTAAAGGATGCACAACTGAGTTGTTTGGTTGAGCGAGCCAAGTTCGAGCCCGAGTCAAGTACGAGTCACTAGTCAACCACTAGTCATATGTACAATTTTCCCCTAAATTTATTAATTCTTTAACTCTGCACAACTTCAACAATACATTTACAATGTAAGCTCATTTAAAACCTTGAGAAAACAGTAAGATGTTTGTTGTCTACAGGAGAAGCAGAACATGTAGAGATGGTTTTAGAGGACGTTGTAGTTGAAGTCAGCAAGCACCGTGGAATTGGAAGGGTTTACTTGACTGATTTTAGGTTAGTAGTCGAGGGTCGTTTCTCGGATTTGTTATACTGTATGTCGTACAAGGTGTTTTTAAGTATGTTCTATTGCCTTTTCTGTCCATCTGTCTGTCTGTCTGTCTGTTCATCCATTCATCTATCCATCTATTTATTTATGTCTTTCTTTTCCTCCAATTAAGTTTTTGTCATTTTTGCATATATTACACTTTTCAATCATTAGACTGTGAGCTAATTAATAATAATAATATTTATTTATATAGCGCTAAATCCACTAATTGCTCAGAGCGCTCGATTGCTCAAGTCCCTCTGTCGATTGGTTGAGGAAGATTGGTTACAAGTCAAAAGTCCCTGGGGAAAGGGGCTGGAGAGAATTTTTTCTTAGCTCGCAGTCTATTCAATCATTGTCTTGTATTATTCAGCATGTCTGCAAGGGGGCCATTACACATATCACTGCTTGATAACCATATCTTATATTTGCACAGTCTGTGTTTCATTTGCAGTCTTTGCTAATTATTTTGCATGGTTTTTTCTTAGACTTGTAATCTTGTGCAACACATCAAGCCATGTTGGCGTAGGTCACTGTGTAAGTATAGGGCTCCCATTGATAACAGACAATAGACCCCCTGCATGCTGTCGGAATGCAGCTTGATTTAGAGGACATATCAATCTAAGGTTTCCAATTCTCATGAAACTGAATTAAGCTGCTTTGATCTCACCCCGGGGGGGAGGGGGGGTACTCCCATATATGAACTATACGGGGATGATCCGCTGAACAGGGTATGGTTTTTCGAGCTTCTTGTCATAAACAGGGTATGCAATTTCACTCAAGGTCCAAATTCTTCCTGAGTTTCTTGTCATATTCAGGATTTCTACTTTCGTATTGACTGAAACTGGTTACCATGGTCGTAAAAAAATGATACGTGAGATGACATGATAATTGAAACAGGAACTCAGTGCAATTGATTATATCTTTTGTCATAAACAGGATCTACAAATACGATTTTTTTGGTCATAAATAGGGTACCCCTTTCAGAATCCCAGCGGAACACCCCTACCCAAATTCTGGCGGAGTACCCCCCCCCGGGGATCTCACATGCAGGAAGTCTGTCTATAAATACAGGCCTCTACCTATCTACCACAAATCGGCAGTCAAATCAGAAGCAGGAACAATACAATCAATATAAAATAATAAAAAAATAGATTCCAGAGAGGAAAGGGATTTTTATGTCCTGCCATTCAACATGGCCACCCACATGTAATCATTCAAAAATGCTCAGGGCTTTCAGAGTAGGTGGTCATAAGTGTGAATTAGTTGGCTAGGATCCCACATGAGGAACTGAAAGTATTTTATAGAAAAGAAAAGGTAGCTGGTGGTTAACTTTGAAGCAACTGCTGGAGCTCTGGCAGCTGCCAGCACATTCTGAGAGCGCCACTGTACATATACTAGACATGTAGTGCACTTATATGCACATTCATATACAGCTGTACTCATGCATGTAATATATAGCACGTTTTTGATGACAGGACATGTCAATGTGGGTGGCTCTCAACAACATTCAATCAGTAGATAAAGGAGAAGATGAAAAAGTAAGAGCAATAACAGTAAAATAAAGTAAAAAAAATCATTACTTTTTATTTTTTCCATCAGGAATTAATGTCACCACCATCACCATCTGGGCTGTACTGTAATAAAAATCATCACCATCATTACCATTGTCATCCCCATCATCATCACCATCAACACCATAATTATCACAACCACCATCACTATTAACCCCATCACCACCATCATCATCATCATCACCATCATAACCACCATCACCCCATCATCATCACCATCATCAATGTACTGTATTGACTCTCTCTGTTCCAAGGTTGTTCGAAGAACAGCTGGTGGAAATGCAGCATTTGCAGATGTCAAAACACTGACCATCCGATGCCTGGACTTCCGTACCATCTACCTTACCTTCATGAATAGCCATCAGCCTGCACTGGGTGTATTCTTCTTGCCGCCAGGTTCCCACAGTAGCCAATCTAGTCCAGACTCTATAGCAGGCTCTGCTCATCAACTGGCGGTGGAGGAGGGAGAGGACGCTAGTGAGCAAAGGTTGCTGGATATTACTGTTCCTGAGCTTGAGAGACTAAATTCAGGTTTGTGGGGTCAAGAGCTAACCTAGATTATTAGTTGGTTATTATTAGATTATTAATAGATTATTATTAGAATATTGTTAAGTTATTACTAGAATGTTTTATGGTTGTTGTCATAGTAGTGGGATATTATTGTAATGTTATTAAAATATTATTACGACATTATTAGATTATTCTTCAAATAGTATTATCGTCAATCGTCAAAAAATGCTATAGGGTTTTTATTAAGATATTATTAGATAATTAAAAAAAGTCACTCATGATTCTAAGCTGCATGGCTGCTAATAGCGCCTTAATATTATACAGCCCGTTAAGTCCTCCACTGGTTCATAAGTGTAAAGCGCATTGAGATGATGTATAAATGCGCTATATAAGAACTTCCCATTATTATTAGGACATTATTAGATTATCATTGGAGTCTTATGTTATTATTTTGATCTCTTGTACCCAGGAGATGGTGGCCAATCACAATTCCCAAACAACAGCAGCCATGATGACATCACCCGTAGTAGCAGCCACAGTAGTTTCCAAGTCCTCTCCAAGAGTAGTAGTAGTGGAAGTGTGGAAGGACTGGGAATACTAGCAGGATCTGGGGTACTGGGTGTCACATGCTTAGCTGGAACGTCAACAATACCTGAGAAAAGTATCCAAAATGATCTTTATAGTGTGAAGTAAGTACTACTGACAGTCGAATAAACCTGTTTAGTTGGAAAAATAATCTCAAACTTTGCAAACAAGTATGTTTTTTTAGCCTTCTCTACAGGCATGTCCTTGGGTTTTTTTGCTCCTTGGGCTTCCTGTGGTGAGGTCATGTTCTTGGGTCTTTTTGTTCCTTGGGCTTCCTGTGGTGAGGACAAAAAGTCTCCTCTCTTGTTTCTCGATCCTAGTTCTTCTCTGCCATAAGATTTAAAGGTTGTTCTATACTTTACATGTACTGTATATAAAGAATATTATGAAAAGTAGGTTCTAAATGTCTTTTTTTTTCTTCAGTTTTTTGCCGTACTATGTCAATGTTCTGTATCAGAGAATAGCATTTCATATTTTGAATGCAATGGACAGCCCTCCTTCAAAAATATTCATCAAGTGAGTCAAGGCCATTTGAAGCTATAAAAGAACTCCTTACTTTAGCTTGATTTTTTCTCATTCGATACCATTTAGCATTTTCTTGAGCTGTTAAAATGCCAAGCGATATAAAGAAAAATGTATCATCAAGCCTGACATGAACTTATTATATCTGCCCCTCAAACACCCCATAATGCATTGCAATCCAAAATGGTCACCCTATCATCAAGTTAGTCCATTGAGTGTATGTTCTTCCTTTTAGATATCACTCTACTGACATACAACTAGACTACTGGAGTGTGTATGACTATGATCAAGAATACAGTAGACAAGGGGTAAGATTACCTGTTAGTGTTTCAGAAACTCAAAACATCCAGTTCAGGGTTAGGATCCATATTTCTGCCCCATCAGATGGATCCATCTTTTTTTACAGTTTTGATCCTTCTAGAAGAGTCTTTTTATCCATTTTCTTGACATTTGGATACAAGAAAACCTTACTAGATGGATTGAAAGTAGCATATTGAAATGGCAGAGAAGATGGATCGAAAAAATCTCAATTGATGGATTGATAGCCCTGCATACTAAAAAGACAAGAGACATTGATTGAATACCCCTACTAGATGGATCAAAAGTGATGTGTAGCAAAATGGCCAGAGACATGGATAGAAAAAAAACGTTAGATGGGTCGATAGCCATGCATATTGTTGAAATGCCAAAAGACATGAGTCCAAAAGCCCTACTAGAGGGATTAGAACTGCATCAGAGATAGATCGAAATAACCCACTAAATGGATTGAGACTGATGTGCATGGAAATGACAAGAAAGCAGTAGAGTTCCTGTATTTACAGACTGAGAGTTTTGTGTTCGCTCCACAGATTTCCAGTGAATGGAGAGTAAGTAGAGCAAACCTAGACTTTGCTATTTGTCATTCATATCCCAAGTTTCTTGTCGTCCCTGCTAAAATTGAGGTGAGTTGGTAACAAAAAACTTGATTATGCAAAAAATCTTAGCTATGTAATAATCAAGAAAAAACGAATTATTCAGGTTTAAAATCACATTGCAATCGCACTGGCCCTCACTGTCAGTTTTCAAAGGCAAAAGGTGTTTTCAAAAGCTGAATTAAAAATAAAAATGAAAAAAATTCACCATGATAATCAGAAGTTCATGAATTTATTATTTTATAGTAAAATACAGGGTGAAAATTTGGTTCATAAATTTAAAGTGCATCGACACAATGTGAAAGAACTCCCCATCATTATTATTATTATATCTGTAGAATATAAATATCAGGTTTTCTGTTGTTCATCAGGATACTACATTGAAAGGCACTGCTCATTTTAGATGCAAAGTAAGTCAACGTCTCAATATATCTACACTGTACATAGTAGAGTACCCTTGGTGACATAATAGAATGCTGTGGGTAGCATAGTATGGGTGGCATGTTAAACTACCCTGGGTGGCACAGTAGAGTACAGTGGGTGGCACAGTAGAATACCCTGGGTGGCACAGCAGAGTACCCTGGGTGGCACAGTAGAGTACCCTGGGTGGCACAGTAGAGTACTCTGGGTGACACAGTAGAGTACCCTGGGCGGCACAGTAGAGTACCCTGGGTGGCACAGTAGAGTACCCTGGGTGGCAAAGTAGAGTACCCTGGGCGGCACAGTAGAGTACCCTGGGCGGCACAGTAGAGTACCCTGGGCGGCACAGTAGAGTACCCTGGGCGGCACAGTAGAGTACCCTGGGCGGCACAGTAGAGTACCCTGGGCGGCACAGTAAGGTGGCACAGTAGAGTACCCGGGGTGGCAGAGGTCCTCTAGCACCAGGGCCCAAAGAGAAGTACTGGAGTTAGAGTTCCTTGCAACCCAGGCTAACGAATACACTAAAATGCTTCAGCTCTCAGATGCTCAAAAGAAGACTGGAAGACCTCATGGTGCAAAGGTTTGTGGGAATGATTGAGGAGACTTATTCTTTATTTGTTTCAGGGTCGTATTGCTGCTCTTTCATGGTTCAATTCTAAGAAAGGAAATTTCATTATGCGCTGTGCGCAGCCAAAGACAGGAGCCATGGGAAAAGTAAGACACGGTTTTTTTAGATTAATTTTTTTAATGATGATTAGTAGTAATAGTAGCAGCAGAACCAATAGCACCTTCAGCACCAATTTTCAAGCATAGTACTGAGTTTTGGCGTTTTGTGAAGTCCAATTTATAAGGCATGTTTGAAAATCAATACTTATGTTTCGACTAATTTGCATACGGATTCAGAGCATGCGCAGACGTTTTTCACTCGTGTCGCCATTGCTAAGGTTAGGTAGTCTTTGTGAGAATGAATCGCGATAACTAATTATCTATACTTTTTCCCCAGTTCTCAACAGAAGATGAGTATGTGATCAGAGCAGCACGCAAGTGTAATCCAATCTCTGATAGACTAGTGATCTTTGACGCGCGCTCTTTGATGGCTGCTAGTGGGAATATGCTAATGGTGAGATTATTCTTCCCAGTTTGGGATTCCTGAGTTAATTTAGACATTCGGGATCCTCAACATTTTTTTCGTCCATATTTATGTAGGGTAAAGGAACAGAAGATACCGTGAACCGATACCAGGGCTGTACCCTGGTCTATCTGGACATCCCCAACATACATGCTGTAAGAGACAGCATCGAGAGGCTGCAGGGTGTGTGCGAGTCATCGTCACAGAAGAAATGGCTGTCACATTTGGAATCGACGCAATGGTTGGCTTATATTGCTGCTATCCTGAAGGTATAGTATTAATACTTGCACTTCTATTGCTTCGTAATAGTTTTTCTTTATAGTATTTCCCTACTGTTATCCCTTCCTACCTCCCTCTCTACCCCAAGAAGCTAGGTGCGCACTTCAGTTCTTCAAGAGCTTTAGCTATTTCTCTGTCTTTCCCCCCTTCGTGTGCGTGTGTTTATATGTGTTCATGTTTCTTTTTTCTTTGTTCGTACTTTCGTTCTTTCATGCGCGCATTCTTTCTTTCCTGGATTTTTTGTATTCCTTCCATAGAGACTTTACCTTTGACTGCGATGCACTCCCTTTTCAGACCACGTGTCATTCCCTTGTATATTATTACTTTGTTCAACAATTTGGGCGTAATGTTTTCCCATCTCAGACCATGTGTCATTCTCTCGAGAATAAGATTCTTATTTTAGTCTTACCCATATTCATACGTTTCTCATACATAACCATTAAACAAAGAAATGATACTTTAGGGAATGACATGTGATCTGAGATAAAAAAGTTACACCCAACGTTATGGCTACGCCTTGTGAATCCGAACTACTTTGACAACGTGATGACGCAATTTATCGTCAATAAGAGGACAGACACATAAAACAACTGATGTCAATTTGTTAATGTTTTTTTCAGGGCGCGACAACGATAGCTCGGTTCATCGAGAAAGGCGTGTCTGCTTTAGTACACTGCAGTGATGGTTGGGATCGTACGTCACAACTGACGTCATTAGCTCAAATATTACTGGATCCTTACTATAGAACCTTTACAGGTTTCCTGGTAAGTATGGATCATACTGATTGACCAACCGGTAGGAAGACCAACTGATTGACCAACTGACTGATTGACGGATGAACTGAATAAATGAATGACTGATGTACCGACCGACTGGCCGACTAACTGACTGATTTCCTGATTGATGGATGAAGTGAATAAATGGCTGACTGATGTACCGACCGACTGGCCGACCAACTGACTGATTTCCTGATTGATGGATGAAGTGAATAAATGACTGACTGATGCACCGACCGACTGGCCGACCAACTGACTGATTTCCTGATTGATGGATGAAGTGAATAAATGACTGACTGATGTATCGACCGACTGGCCGACCAACTGACTGATTTCCTGATTGACGGATTAACTGAATAAATGACTGACTGATGTACTGACCGACTGACTGATAGAAGGATAGCCCGACTAACTAACTGTACCGACAGACCTGACTGACTGACTAACCAACTGCCCAACTGTTTGACCGACCTGGTGCCTACATTATTGACAGTCTTGTTGTTTGTGTTTCAGGTTCTTATAGAAAAGGAATGGATTTCTTTTGGGCATCGTTTCCGGGATCGTTTAGGTCATCCATCATGTCCCAGCCAGAGGTCACCTATCTTCTTACAGTTTCTGGATTGTGTTTGGCAGATTTATCGCCAGTTTCCCACAGCCTTTGAATTCACTTCAGATTTGATTCTGCAGATAGCAGATCATATGAACTCACAATGGTACGCATTTTTATTTGGAATCAAGAGTGGCGTAGCGAACGTGCACACGCCCCTCACCTCTGGGGTCTTGGGTTAAATCTATTAGAGTCGATTTCATATGTGAGTCAAATTTGTTAAGTCTCGTTCTTGATTTGTGGTTGTTGAGATTTGAAGGTCGATTTTCCGTTCGCAAAACCTAACACGCTACGAATTCTTATCCTACCAGTGAGTTAGCCGTGCCCTGACTTAGATCAGCCCAGAGGTTGTTTCAGGGTTCTCTCTGTGAGTTAGCCGTGCCCTGACTTAGATCAGCCCAGAGGTTGTTTCAGGGTTCTCTCTGTGAGTTAGCCGTGCCCTGACTTAGATCAGCCCAGAGGTTTTTTCAGGGTTCAATCTGTAAGTTAGCCGTGCTCACACTGAGATCAGCCCAGAGGCCGTTTCAGGGTAGAGTTAAGGCATTTAACCCGTGAAATAAAAATTAATAGTCAACGTGTAATAGTCAATTAGACACTAGAAAACAATGGAATTAAGGTCTACTAAAGCGTGGTAGTCTAATATCTATTTCCCGGGTTTAATGACTTCACTCCATCGATAAAATTTAAAGGTTTTTAAACCAGTCAATAAACGGATATTCATATTCTATTTATCAGGTTTGGTAACTTTCTTCATAACAACGTGAGGGATCGTCACCTCACGTTCGTCTCTAGATCCACGGTATCCCTGTGGTCTCATTTATATGCATTACAGGAGGAAATGAAGAATACCCAGTATTCTCTCTGCTCTGAGGTACGAAAAAGGGCATGGCAAGCCCCCTTAATGTGTTAAACCGAAGGTATTTGGTATTTGATGCAAGAAGGATTGATAAGGAATCCATCCATCCTTCCATCAATCCACCCACTCCCCCCCCCCCCCCCCCCATTCCATTCTTCAATCCCATCCAACCAACTGCCCATCCCATCCAATCGCCCATCCCATCCCATCCAACCAACCACCCATCCCATCCAACCAACCAACCGCCCATCCTGTCCAACCAACCAACCGCCCATCCCATCCAACCAACCGCCCATCACATCCAATTCCATCCAAGCGTCAAGTTGGTTTTTCTATTTTTTTATCGATTGATTGATTGAGTCTTTTTTTCTTCTCTCATTTCTATCAGACCTTATTACCAGCCTCGAGTCTAAGAAGGCTCCAGCTATGGAGTGACTATTTCCTACGATACGATGAGACAGCATGGAGTGCTGTAGACGTGATTGATATTGACGAGGAAACAAGTGCAACGCAGGTAGGGATATGTTGCTATACATCACTATGGTAACCTGATTACATATATCTGATAGTTTTTCGAAGGACCGAATTGATTCCCCTCTCTATTGACTGGAAAACATTTTGATCCATTTCCTATTTGAAGGTTTTTCGATGGTGCGAAAAGTGAATTGAATTGATTCTTTTGTTGCGTAAAATGCTCGAATTCATTGTTAATGCTACCTCATATGTAACACGGTTACTGATTCCATCCATTCAGGATACTTGAGTTCAATGTCCATTGTGCTCCAAGATCTTTCTTTTGTTGTATAATAGGTCAAGAGCCAACCTGATACCGTAGTGTGGGTACCTGATGAACGTGTGAAGGAATGCCATGATTGTAAGCAGAGATTTACTAGATGGAAAAGAAAGGTAAAACGTCCACTTAACAAATAGACAACAGTTTTTTATTTGTCTGTTCTCTTAGTTATGATAAAAAATAACCAATCAGCTCACGAGAAATTTGTAATTTATTGTAACATTGTTTATTGATTTGTAATAAAACATTATGTTATTAGCCATTCCGAGGTCGAGGAAAACATTGGGTCGAGTTCTTATTATAGTGCATTGTGGGACTGTTTGAGGGACATATAAGCAGGTCTATTACAGGATATTTTTGTAACTTTCTGCTTTTTTCTTCCTTTCTTTTATTAATCATTTGATGGCATCTTCAGCATCATTGTCGGTAAGTTGTCTCTAATTTATAGGAGATGCATGCATCCATGCATTCATCCATCCATCCATCCACGCATCCATCCATGCATCCATCCATGCATGCATGCATCCATCCATCCATCCATCCATGCATCCATCCACATCCATCCGTCCGTCCATCCGTCCATCCGTCCATCCGTCCATCCGTCCATTCATACTTACAGTACATACAATACATCCGGTTTTCTTTTCACACTGACTTTTCAAATACAACTTCCTCGTAGTGCATGCGGTCAGGTGTTTTGTGGTGACTGCTCAAAACAAAAGATCACTCTCCCCCAGTTTGGCTACACAAATCCTGAACGAGTATGCGAATCCTGCTATCAACAAAACAAGATGACATCCAAGGAAGAGGAGGCGAGTACTAGTGTTATGTTACAAACTCTTAGCGTGTATACCTTCCCATGGGTGTAACAGGAACAGGAACGTGGCTGACATGTTTGCCATGTTGGGTGACCAAGACCAAATCAATATTTGTGCAAGTCATCCAACATGGCGGTTATGATGTCACATGCACAAGAACAACAGACATGTCTGCCATGTTGGGTGACATAAGAGATACCAAGACAAAATCATTTGTCCTAGTCATCCAACATGGCGGTTATGACATCACATGCACAAGAACAAAAGACATGTCTGCCATGTTGGATGACATAAGAGATACCAAGACAAAATCATTTGTCCTAGTCATCCAACATGGCGGTTATGACATCACATGCACAAAAACAAAAGACATGTCTGCCATGTTGGATGACATAAGAGATACCAAGACAAAATCATTTGTCCAAGTCATCCAACATGGCGGTTATGATGTCACATGCACAAGAACAACAGACATGTCCACCATTTTGGTGTTGATATGACAAAAAACAAGACCTAATATTTTTGTCAAGTCAACGAACTTGGTGGAAAAGAATAAAGAAAATAATAATTTTCAAGGGTATACATTTGAAATGAAAAAACATTAGCTTTTAAGTAAAAAGGGTCCCAATCCCTAAAAGAAATAATACTGAAGGAAATGAGACATGGTCTGAAATGGTAAAACATTTTGCTATCAGTTCTATCATTCTTCGCTCATAGTTCTTTTCGCTTTTCTTACAGACTTTTCTTCCTTTTCTCTTGCCTAACAGCTAATATTTCCTTCTTTTAAAAATTCTTCACTTCAGGAGGAAGACGAGTTCGAAGTTATCAATACACCTCCTCCTTAACAGACTCTCTCCTCTTATGCTAACCGCGTCTCCTGATGGAGAACTGATGGATCAATCGTTTGATGTCTTGAAGGTGGGGACTACAGGCGCGAAGCTGGAAGTAAGGACTCTACTGGACGGAAAGCAAGAAAACAAGAGCGACGGTGAAATTAGTGATAGTGATAGTAGTTGGGAGGGTGTTCATGAAAATGTATACGCTGATGATGATGATGATGACGACGATGGTGATGATAATGGTGTCAACTCTAAAAACGACACGCATGAAATCAAATGTGTTGACGGTTATTTTTAGAAATTCTCAAAAGTATATCGTCGGTAGACGTCACAGATGACATTAAAAATGACGTCATCTATGGTGACGTAATTTGGTAAGCATCTTCACTTGGGTGAAAATGTTAGAAAATTCTTTAAATGGATGATTTTTCATAACCATGAAAAAGGTACCGATGTCAATGTAGTCATCTGGTAATCACCCGCTCCATTAAAGATGATCAGGATATTTTTAATGGTTTCTACTAAATTTCCAAAAAAAAATAGCCACACTAGGTATTTGTACCTTAGAGATACAGTTTGGGTCCACTACACTGCTCCTTCTGTCCTTTCCTGCCTAACAAGAATCAATACTTTTTATAGGCTTGCTATTTCTACATGCGAGTTCCAACAAACATTTTTAAATATAAATATTCACTTACTGTGGAGTACCACAGAGATCAGCTTTGGGTACACTACACTCTTCCTCCGGTTTTGGCTGCCTCTTAAAGTGCAAATGAACCCTTCGACAATACTTTCAGTACTGATCATACATGAAGTAAATAGTTGAATGGTAAAATATTTCTTGATTTGAGTGATGCGTTTCTAAATTATGAAGGTTTATACTTTCAATATGCTAATAAGTGTGACGTCTATTAAGGCTTAATTAAATGTACAAAATCGAACTGGTTCATAGATACAGTATTTAAAAAGCATCATTATTTTACTCATGGTTTACATGAAAGCTATTTAAAATTTTTATTTTCAAAATGACCAGCATTAAGTATTACTAGTTACAACAAAAACACTCAAATACCTTACCTGACGTCATCATCATTAACATATTGGAAGTATAAACCTTCCTAACTTAGAGACGCGTCACTCAAATCAAGAAATATTTTACCAATCAACTATTTACTTTATGCAGAACCGGTACTGAATGTATTGTCAAAGGGTTCATGTGCACTTTAAAAATATATGATTTCTCATCTACTGATACTGGCTAAGTTTCAATCTACCAAATGTACTTCAGTGTAAATCATATAGATGTATTATCATATATTCGCTTTCATACGGCGTACCACAAGGATCAGGTTTGGGTCCACCACAGCTTCGAGAAGAAATAGCATTCAATCTTTTATACTCAATGGCATGCATTTCTACAAAGATTATTCATATATATTTTATAATATTAAATATTTGAGATACTATACGCGCTCTGATTTGTTTGAAATAAAATAAAAATTCTAGAAAATATCATAAAGAGAAATACTTTTTTGTCATATTTCAATATCATCAGTAAACAATATTAATCCTAGCAATAGATGATTTTAAAGGTTTGCATCAAGCTTTTATACACTTTTAACTCAATAAGATTGTCGTCTTAAATTGAAATAAAAGTCGAGTACAGTATTTCCAAACAAAACTGAATAAGAATAATTAATTGAATTATATGTTATTCCCGTTTCTTTACCCTAATTTCTTAATCATTAATTATTTTTAAATTTGTGGAAAAAATTACTAATAACGATGTGAAGGCAAAAACAAAAAACAAAACTGTCTCACGTAAACAAAACTTAAAATTAAAATATATATAATTAATTTAATGATTTATCTTCAATCTCTGCTAATAGCATTACGAATGCACCAGAAATGTGTTTTTCGTTATCTAACAAAACCTTCAACAGCAGCTGTATAATGGGATTGATGCCTTAATGCTCTCAATTAATCAAAATTCTTGATTGTTAAAGATAAACATTTCGATAATTACTAAGATATCTAAAGATTGATTGATCATAGCATGGGAAACAAGGCCAAATTAAATTGTGTTATAATAGTTTGTTTGTTTGTTTACCAGGGTTTCAGACTAAAGTAGTGTTTATGTTCTTTCTTTCATTCTTTCTTTCTCTCTCTCTCTCTCTCTCTCTCTCTCTCTCTCTCTCTCTTTCTCTCTAAGAGCTTTAGAAACATGGTTACTAACGAAATTAAGAAATCTAAAGTTTCTTACTATCACTCTAGAATTAAAGACAATTATGGAAATCCTAAAGCACTGTGGAAAACAATAAATAACCTTACTGGTAGAAGCAATTCTACAAGTAATTCCATCACTGAATTAAAAATTAACAATTGCACTTTTAATGACCCAGCAGAAATTGCCGACTTAATGAATAGTCATTTTTCCAGAATTGGCAATACACTGGTCGCAGAGATGGAGAGAGGTATCATTGATTTCCAGGATTTCCTCAGACCAGTTGAATTTAATTTCAATTTTGTGGAGATCTCTAGTGACTTAGTTCTGAAGTTTTTAGCAATATGCCAACAGATAAAGCCACAGGACTGGACAACATATCTTGTCGGCTTTTAAAAGAAGCTGCTCCCATAATTGCTCCTATCATAGCTAATATCATAAATACGTCATTTGCTAAGGGAATTTTCCCTTCACTTTGGAAAAGAGCTAAAGTGATCCCTCTACATAAGGCCAAGGATCGTAATGATCCAAATAATTATAGGCCAATATCTATTCTCCCTATTTTATCTAAAATTTGTGAGAGGGCAGCTTATGACCAATTATATGCCTATTTTAATAAATTCAATCTCTTAACTAAGTATCAATCTGGCTTTCGACCCTTACATTCTACTGTTACTGCTTTATTAGAGGCTACAAATGATTGGTATACTAACATGGATAGTGGCTTAACTAACCTTGTAGTTTCCTTAGATTTAGCGAAAGCCTTTGATACTGTTTCACATGACATCCTAATTTCTAAACTTAAGCACTATGGGGTTGGTGGAGTAGCATTAGATTTCTTTCGTTCTTACTTAACTGATAGAAGTCAATGCTGTACCATTGAAACCTATACCTCAAATCCAGTAACTGTAACGAGCGGTGTTCCACAGGGCTCGATTTTAGGTCCGTTACTGTTTATAATTTATATTAATGACTTGCCTCATTGTCTCGAAATTAGTCAGCCTCGTCTTTATGCTGATGACACCCTAATTAGTTACGCATCAAAGTCAACTACTGAACTCTATGATAAAGTGAATTTAGATTTACTGTGTGTCAGTGACTGGCTATTGGCTAATAAGCTGAGTTTGAATGTAGTAAAATCTGAATATATGTTAATTGGATCAAATTTTCAGCTTTCAAATTTGGGAATTTCTTCGCATATCATGATTAAGGATCAAGAGGTAAAGAGGGTAACCTCTTCAAAACACCTTGGTGTGTATTTAGATCAAAACCTAACTTGGGATGTTCATATTGAAAACTTATGTAAGAAAACTGGCTCTTCCATTAATGGTTTAAAACAAGCCAGAGATTTTGTCCCTCTTGATACCTTAATACTTATGTATAAGGCTCTTATTCAACCGTTATTTGATTACTGTGATCTTGTTTGGAGTAATTTAAACAAAGGCCAAGCAGACCGACTTCAAAAGTTGCAGAACAGAGCTGCCCGAATCATAACCTTTCAGGGCTATGACATAAGGTCAGCAGACATCTTGCAACAATTGAATTGGGACCGCTTGGCTATAAGACGCGAAAAGCGCCTTTCTCTCATGATATATGATATTTTGCATGACAATACTCCATCTTATTTACAAGATCTTTTCTCAAAAAGTAAAGATTCAAATGCTTATAAATCTAAATTGAGAAATATCGAAGATAAATTAGAAATTCAAACCATTCCAAGGACTGAATTCCTTAAAAAGAGTTTCTCTTACAGAGGAGCTAAATTATGGAATTCTATTCCTTCACATATCCGAACTTCATCCTCTAGGTTAGTTTTTAATAAGAATTTGTCTAATTGGCAGTCGGATAGTACCTAGTCACTTTATATTTATCATTTATACGCATTTTAATAGCTATATATATAGTTCATATTATTTAATTCATTTTTAAATATATCACATATTATATGTAAATCTCTTTCTTATGAAGTACGACTTTCATGTAAAGAAGTGTATGACACTTATGAAACTATCGTCCTCAAATAAAGGTGCATTCATTCATGCATTCATTCATTCATTCATTCATTCTTTCTTTTTCTCTCTTTCTCTCTTTCTCTCTTTCTCTCTTTCTCTCTTTCTCTCTTCCTTTCTTTCTTTCTTTCTCCACCCCCTCCCCTTCCCATTTGTGTGGTTTGCAGTCATACTCAAATTGTTTTAAAGTAGATATACCCTTCAGTATTGATTCTGCATGAATCATGACGTCACAGTTTTAAACATATTTGAAGTATAAACCTTTATACTACTTTAAACACGCAACACTCAAACCAAGAAATATTTTACTGTTACCTATACACTTAAGGCTTAAATGCACTTTCAAATGCATACTGAGACAAAAGAAAGAAAAAAGAGCTTATTATCATGATAAAAAAGGCAGGAAGGTCTTCGTTAGAAATCCTTCGTTTTCAACGAGCCTTCTTAGGTGTCTATGAAAACAAATTACTAATTTGTTTACTAAATTGGGAATTTGTCTGACATAAAACTTAAACAGAGGTATAATAAGCTATCAGCGGCCTTTTTTGATTAAAAAAAAAAAAAGACAAAGAAAAAAAGCTTTGACGTTCTACTTCAACTGTTGCCTAAAAGTAGCGAAAGTATTATAACTGCGTTTTCAAAAATCGCAGAAAAAGTGTACGCGCACGCGTTTTCCCGCCTTTTATTTTCCCGCCAATTTAGATAGAATTTACAATCTTTATTTTATCATATTATTATGAAAACATTTTTACCATGAACTAATTCTAAAAAGAAATCTAACTTAGGGAACTTCTTATTAAAGTGAGAACTTCATTTTTAATAACAATTAAGTTCTAGAATTAATGAATAAAGTTTTTCCCCTAAGGACAGGGTGCCAGCGGAAGTTTAAACTTTGAATCGAAATATCTTCAAATTGGTTGATCATTTGTCTTCTCTTCCTCTCTTAATTTCAGCTAATCTTTCTTTATCAAAGCTACTATTCATCGTTCGTTTATCAACGACATTTCTTGTTTCCTTGAACACGGACATTATATCCTTATGTTAGAGATTGTGAAAATATATCTTAAGGGTGTTGTCTCTTATCTAGACTGTTGATTATTCTAATAAAAAAAGTCTAAGGGAGCCATGCTGTACGTTAGGCATAGAAAGAGCTTTAATAAACTTCCAAAGGAAAACGTTTCTTGCTTCACTCCATAACTACTGCAGTATTATTTTTTTCTTTGGTTCGACTAAAGCCCTAGTTAACCTGACTTTGTATTTGTAGACGCCATCTTAAATTGAATTGTAAATTTATTAACATTACTGACTGACCGTTGGTCGGGAATTGTTATTAAAAAAGCCAACTTATGTTTTTTTTTTACGACAATGCAAGAGAAAAGCTCCAACTGACAAAATAAATGAGAAAAGTGGCGCCAAAGTGAGCAAAAGGGCCCCGTGAGTCTTTGCGAATAATGAAATTGAAAAAACATGGGAGCTGAGTAAGGAATACAAAGAAAAACAAAACAAAAAACGAGTGGCAACGTACTGTTTTGCTTCTTAGTTCTCTTCCTCTAAGATGAAATTTGAAATAATACGCGCCTTGATGTCGAAGATAGCGGAGAGACTTGAGTTAATCGAAGTGAGTTGATAAAATACGAAATTTAAAAAAAACCTTGTTCACTTGCCTCACCATGGCAACATGACGTCACAGGGATGAATGCGCAGCAGCTTTCAAAGAATGACTTCATTGTTCTTCTAAAGTGGTACAGAAAGGGAGCTCGTGATATACGAACAGTGATCGAGTTTTGACCCCCTTTAGGAAGTCGTACTAAGGTATACTTCGGAGTGGATAAAGCAACCAAATTATAATTAATAATTATGATACCTACTGTAATTCTTCTCGTAAAGCAGGTAAGAAGTTGACTTTTGTTGAACTTTTGTGAAAGCGGATGGATTTTTTTTCCATCATTAATTCGTTCATTCATTCATTCATTAATCCATTGATGCATTCATTCATTTCTCTTTTCTCTACAGTAACGGCTAGGACTATTTGTTTTCAGCTAGACATAAAAAATATCGAGTATCGAGAAAAGTTAATTTACACTATCCACGAGCTACAACATTATCTTGTCAACACACTCCACAAGAGAACACTGAGAAGACATCCGATACGAAAGACGATAAGATTCCCAGCACAGGTGTTTATCTCACCCATAGTCTCTGACCGTTAGCAGTAGTAGTAGTAGTTCTCCTGGTCAAAGAAGACTTAAAAAGCGTGGAAAGCATTGGCTAACTTGACTCCGTCTTTAAGAAAGAAAGATCCAACCTTAAATAGTCATTTCTTGTGAGTATTCCAATTATTGTAATTTTTAATCGCAATCCGTGATTAAAATAAATGTTAATGAACAGATGGAATAGCCATTTCCTTCGAAAATATATTTCCTGAGAGAAGTTCCAGACTTTTCTTTGAAGCTATTCATTATCTCAGTACGGTAGAGATTTTTTTTCATTATTTCTATTAGTTTATTATTATTTATTATTATCATTCATTATTATCATTCATTTTTTTATTTATTTATTATTCATTATCACTCTTTGAATTTATTAATTTTTTATTATTATTTTAATATTATTATGTGAATTATTTATTAGCATTATTTATCATTTCTATTTTTCATTTTCATTATTATTAATATTGACGGTTTCTTTATTTATTTTATTGATCTCCTCAGACTAAAATACACTTCAAGAATTCATCCGTGACATATAGCTGTAAATACGTAAGTCGATGTTGTATTGATGTTTTTACTTATAACAACAATGTTTTATTGTAGCTAGAATTACATTCATATTTACAAACAAAATTTAAATAACTATAAGTACAGGCCCTAGCTAATAACTATACAAATAAAAATGCGCTAGGATCATTTAATAATATATGTATATGTATATAAATATAACATTGTCACGTTTAAAAATGACGGTATGCTTGGATCGGAAATCCAAAAAAAACCAAAACAAACAAACAAAACAAAAACAAAACAAAACAAAAAGCACAGAGAAACAACATTGTCACGTTTAAATATAACGGTATTCTAGGAGCGGAAATCAAAAAAAAAAAACAACAACAAACAAACAAAACAAAAACAAAACAAAACAAAAAGCACAGAGAAACAGCATTGTCACGTTTAAATATAACGGTATTCTAGGAGCGGAAATCAAAAAAAAAACAACAACAACAAACAAACAAACAAAACAAAAACAAAACAAAACAAAAAGCACAGAGAAACAACATTGTCACGTTTAATGATGACGGTATTCTAGGAGCGGAAATAAACAAAAAACAAAAAAAAAAAAACAAGCAAACAAACAAAACAAAAACAAAACAAAACAAAAAGCACAGAGAAACAAGCGATAAGAGAAAAAATAAAAAGAAGAAGAAGAAATTACATAATCACTAGAAAAATAAAATATTTTGGAAGAGAAAAATTTTATCAAAAGATATCAATAATAATAATAATAATAGTAAATATAGAGTTATTTCCTCTATTAATTAATAAGTCTATTATCTTTCATAATATCAAAGTCGTATTTAATTTAAAAATTGTTACTCAAGGGGATATTCTTTTAATTTATGAATTCCAGAAAGATACCACCTCTAAGACTTTATAATGGTAATTCAACTGAGTGGAGTGCAATTTGGTCTGAAATCAAACGCGCGATTGCAAAATCGCACGACCGCGTAGCGGGAGTGCGATTTGTAATTGCAAGTTTGATTTCAGACCAAAATTGCACGACACGAAGTTCAATTACCACTTTATTATATCCATTTTGAAATCTATTTCTAAAAAGACGTTTTTTCCAGTTAAACCGATATGACTTACAATCTAAAAGCAGTCGATTCAAACATGCTGTCAAGAGAACTTGTTTATACTGATTGAGCAATGATTCTCATTTTGAAAACCAACACTTTCAATCCAAAACTAAAATGAATTTATATCGGACCAAAAGGTTTACAAATTAAGAAACATTTACTTACATTAAATAGCAAGACAATCCTGCCCAAAAGGGTTGTAATGAACTGGCTGTTGTCCATACAGCCAATGCTCACTGCTTGCATTTTTACGATTTCTGTTCAACATGTTTAGATCACACTTGTGCCGACAAAACAGCAAAAATCAAAGGTTGTTTAGTCCTTCGGTTGTCCTTAAGAAGTCGCGTAGCTCAGCAAAAATCTTCTTCTTAAGAAAAACTTCTTTTAATGACTGTATTTTCGATGTGTTGTTATGCTTTAAAGATTGAAAAGGAAACCACTTTCCACGATCAATCGCCAAGAAGTCACATTCAAAAGATGCCGATTGCATTTTCTCCCACTGCTTTTCGCTGTAATATCTTCAACTTACTTAAGCAGTTACTTTACAAAGATGCTTTTGACGATTTTAAGTGATCAGTTGGTCTTTTTAAGTCCTTTTTACGGCTTCTTAAGTCTTTTTTTAAGACTTTTGACTGTAAAATCGTTCTTCAGAAAAAATTTTTTTGAGCCGTGGCTTTTTTTTTTCGCAAGAAGCGATGAGCTCAACACTCAGATGGATTCCTTGATATGATTGGCTAGAAAATGACATGTCTCTCTTGTGATTGGTTCATATCAGTTGATGTGCAAAATCGTGCAATTTAGAGCTCAAAATCGTGCAATTTATGCTGAAATCACTGCTGCAGGGAACCAATCAGATTGCAGGATTTGCTTGTGATTTCAAAATGGATGCAATAAAAGGGGGAATCACTTCGATAAATTAGAAATAAGTGTTTTGAAAGGAAATGACTATGATGAAATTCGAAAGTCTCCCAGTCGGTCAATTTAGTACACATCTTATTTACTAGAAGATATATTGAAACCCCTAACACCGGGCCCTACGGTACAGGGCGGGGAATTTAACATACGTGTATAATGTTCGGTTAGATTTAGCACTTTATTTATTTATTTACATTCATACTTTAACAGGAGCTTCTTCACTTATAAATGTGATTTTCAAGAAGGTCCTGATAAATAAGATATTTTTACTGAAAAATATGTAAAAAGAGAATTTGGAGGTTGAATATCGAAACCAGCTCGTTACTGAAAAGTCAACATCATTATTACTAGTATGTAAAAATGTAAAAGATGAAAAGTTCAAATTATTTCCACGGGTCCCCACGGGGAAGGATCATTACTGTTAAGATTATTGAAATTGTTGCTCTTAAAATCGTTAAGCCGTTCACGTTTTATTCTCCGTATACCCGTAAATCTACGCTGTTAAATGCGCGTTAAATCTCCGGTCTCGCCGCGTTAGTTACCAACCCTGTCCCGGGGATCCGGGGGTGGGTTTCAAGGGCAAATCCAGGGGGCAAAGAGGGGCTGAAGCCCCTTCCCCCCTTCAGCAGAAAAAAACGATGCTTTATTATATTGTTTTCCGTTGTGTCTACGGAAGAAACTCAATTAGCCCCCCCTAAACTCAATTAGCCCCCCCCCCTCTAAACGTTTGGCTGGATCCGCCCTTGGATTTCAATCGACTATTGCATTAAAATCGATGCAATTTGTCGTAAATCTTTATTGGATACAGATTTAACGGAAAGTGGCTTCCTAAAGTCGCGTCTAGACTATTTCCTTGATAAGTATCTTTGATAATCAGTGGAGCACCAAACAGTTGCATAGAATCTCCTTGGATTAAGGGGCCAGTCATCATTTAAGTCGGGGGGGGGGGGGGGGGTGAGGGTGGAGAAGAAAACGGGGGACGCTTCTCAATTTTTTTCTATTGGAACATGCGGGGCCTTGAAAGGTCAAAAGGAGGATCGGGAGGACTTTTTAAACGATTGAAGGTGGTACCCGAAAAACGTGAATGCTATTAAGTTGGGGTCTGGAAAATTTTTTGCATCGATAACATTTTCTCCTCCACCCCCCACCCCCATCGACTTAAATAGTGACTGATCCCTAAAGTGATTTAAATAGAAAATAGTATCGGCGCGAATATCAGTAAAACCACTACACCACCCTTGATTACCATTAGACATATTGTAAACAATTTAATCTTCTTGGATTAACGTTTTCAATTCTGGGATATTTTTAAGGCTACGTTTTTAAGCAGCATTGGTTACTTCGTCAGTAGAGTCGAGCCTGTTTTAGGGGACTAAATAGACGCCATTATAAATTTGTCCCCTAAAAGTGCACCAGGATAAACTGCGATGTCAACTCGACACGGATTTTTCTTTAACCTCGGAATGACTTCCAATCAACTTCCTATCAGAAACTCCCATCATAATTATTTTTAGCGGAGGAGAAGACGGATGCGGTCTCTGAACGTTATTTCTTCATAACGTTAACTCGGAGCATCGAATGCATTTAATCAAATGTCCAATTGCTATGCAGTATCCAAGCACTACTGAAATCCCTTAAAGGGCTTATTTTAATTACAGTTAAAACAAGAGACTTGGAAAATTAGATCTTGAACGATTAGGTCGATCATAATTTATTAATGTCTCCTTCGCTTTTTAATTAAAAAAATCGTATTCTAGCGAGTTCGATAGAAATTATAAATTATTTCCAATTTACCAACGCTTGGAATTAATGCGAGGTATTAATTTTGTCTATCGTATTTACGCGTATATCTACCTCTACGATTTCGATCATCGAGCAGTTTTGATTGTTTGTGGTGGAAGAGAGCTCTGAGTTACTCGTCGTACAGTTTTCATCGATGTGGTAGATCCTATTTCAGTTTAAGGTAAAATTTGATATTTCTGTGGGTGTGGTAGAGCGTTATTCTGCTTCTAATTTTAGTGAAATAATTTGGACGCACGAAAGGAAGGGAAAGAAGCAGGAGGGAAACAAAGGAACATGATAGCTGAAAAAAGTAATGAGAAAGAAAGGAAAGGAAAGGAAAGGAAAGGAAAGGATGGGAAGGGAACGAAAGGAAAGGAAGAGAAAAGCAAGAATTGAAAAGAAAACTAAGACAAAAACATATGATATAATAGGCCGGATATGTTTCTCATTTTTCTTATTTCAAAAGATATATAAATTTCAGCACATTTCTGTCGAAAATCATAACTTACTTCCTTACGTTGACTTTTCGTCGCGCTTATTGATACAAAAATCTAAATCTTCAAAATATATAAAGCCTATCAAATAATGACGTCATTTGCATTCACTTCATTGAAAAGTCATCGACATGCTCAACAAATTTCGATCACTGCCCTTGTCGACTTCTTGCAAAAGAAATGCGTAAAAACGTGGAGTGTTCTTATATTAGAGAGTTTTAGATTGACTTTTTTTTTTCTCCCCGCAAACGGCAAACGTGACCACGTTTTCATCGTTTTCCTGTATTTTACTTTACCTTTTACAAACCTTCTCACCAAGCGCAAATACTATTTTGTTTTTCTACTACTTGGACTTTTTTGCGATTCTTTTTCAGTAATTTAAAATGATTTTTTACTGGTCAACTGACGTTCCACGTTTGCCGTGAACGTAAATCTAAAACTCTCTATTCTTGCAGCTTTTGCCAACGCACGACTACTTTCAAAACCATTCGGAAAACTATTTTTTTTCCATGGAAACGAATATTTAGAAAAATACAATTAGCGTTTTTTTATAAATTAAATCTAACGAGAAGACGGAAGAATAGGACACTCCATTCCTTTGTCAAAATTCATCAGTTTTCATGATTTTAAACGCGAGGTTATAAACAAATAGACCAAACTGACTCTTGAAATACTTAGATAGATTGTATATTCTAGCCGGTTGCGCCAGAGAGAACAAAAACCTTACTTAAGCTTTTAGAAAATCGGATTTGTGCCTTAGTTGGTAATTGTGGTGTGTGCTTCAAAACGCGCCGGTAATAATACTCTAGTATACTATGGAAAAAAAACTAATTGGATAATCTAGGTAATATAGCAGAAGGCCTAAAAAGTGTTGGTACTGATCGATTATTATAGTATCATAAGTTGCACGTCTGAGCGCTGACTAATTGGCCTTCAAATTTATTTATCGATACCTTGAAACAACCTCTAAGTCAGGGCACGCATAACTCACAGATCCAACCCTGAAACAACCTCTGGGCTGATCTAACTCGGGCATAGCGAACTCATAGATCGAACCCTGAAACAACCTCTGGGCTGATCTAAGTCAGAGCACGCATAACTCACAGATTGATCCCTGAAACAACCTCTGGGCTGATTTATCTTAGAGAACGTCTTAGGTTTTGCGGAGCGATAGAAACCGGAGAAAATCCTCAAACAATTAGACCCAAGCATGGACTATTTAGTATGGACGCGGTAATTACTTTATATTTAGTGCTGTCCTTTCGTTTGTATTTCAAACGGATGTTGGTGGAGCAGAGTTGGAAAGGTGACAAGAAATAACGGTTAAGTTTGCTCCGGGACTGAAATGCCTCAGTCTCTTTGTCTCCGTTTCGTTGTGCTTGGTGGAGGTCGGTTCAGTATGTGTTCTTCTGGGAAAATTTTCTCTCCGCTTTCTTACTCTACATGATCAAGCACACTTTTTAGAACACAACAATGGGATTATTTTTAGATCTAGAAATATCCACTTATTTCCGAAGCTTATTTGTTTTCCTGGTGATTTCCGATTCTCCTCAACAGGACTATTTCTTTTCCAGAAAAATTGTGCTCGATCAGTGAAGAGTTTTCTTTGAGGATTCTCTTTGAGTTTGCCGTACACTGACATAGATCAGCCAAGAGGTTGTTTCAGGGTTTGATCTGTGAGTTAGCCATGCCCTGACTTAGATCAGCCCAGAGGTTGTTTCAGGGTTCAATATGTTTGTTAGCGGTGCCCTCAGATCAGGAAAGAGGTTGTTTCAGGGTTCTATCTGTGAGGTAGCCATGCCCTAACTTAGATCAGCCCAGAGGTTGTTACAGGGTTCAATATGTTTGTTAGCAGTGCCCTCAGATCAGGAAAGAGGTTGTTTCAGGGTTCTATCTGTGAGTTATCCATGCCCTGACTTAGATCAGCCCAGAGGTTGTTTCAGGGTTCTATCTGTGAGTTAGCCATGCCCTGACTTTGATCAGCCCAGAGGTTGTTTCAGGGTTCTATCTGTGAGTAAGCCATACCCTGACTTTGATCAGTCCAGTCGTTATTTCAGGGTATCTAAGGGCTAGGCGAACTAGGATTATTTTTGATATACATCTATTTTTGAGTGTACATTTAAACATTATATCGCTAGTTCACACTCCCGCTTTCGCACCCTAGTATCTAAGTCAGCTATGTTACAAAAACAGACAAAGAAAATTTCAATTGAAAAATAAAAACAAAAGTTACTTATTCTAAAGAGTATACCTTTTCAAAAATTCACCTTTAACGTTTGTTAACATTTTCTAAAACAATCGTTTTCCTTTTTTTTGTTTTCTTGCATTTTGATTTGTGTGAATGCTTTTTTGTCAATTTTGATGTCAGTTTTTCCCGGTTCTGACAGGTGTAAATAACCTCTATATTCCACGAAGAGTTTTATTGACCATTTTATTATACCTTCAAATGTCTTCTCTACTAAATGTTAAGTAGAAATTATTTTCGTTTGCTTTTTTTTTCAATTTTTTCCCCCCGTTGCTAAAAATAAAGAACTTACCAAAGATTGTTAGCGAATTTTTTATCCTCTTCAACGCACCGCACTTTTACGGAAGTCTATTAGAATGACCACACGTCCTGAGAATAAAAGAACAGCTTTCCTATTCAATATTTCTATGTATTATATTCTAAAGCCGAGTACATAACGTAAACATCATCCCTGTGTTTGCTTTGTACATCATTAGTGTTGCTATAGGAACGCCCATCTTGGCAAGGTATATATGGATCGGCTTTGACTCGTAGTTCTTAGACTGTCGTTTTTTATTTGCAGTGAAGACACAGGCGTTCAAAGATTGCTGGTGAACAGACTTCAGCGCCTGAATATAACGAACATTATAGAACAAAAGAAGTTGACGCTCTAAAGTTTATAGTGAAGACAAGTTGAATATACTAAGTACAGCAGATGTTGTAGAATGGACAGAAAATATTTCGGGATCGCTCTTGTTTGATCTGCACAGTCGCCGTGATCGACAGGCAAGCATCGAGACAAACTCCTGTCTTTTTTCAGTTATTATCTCGATTGAAAAATGACGACATCCATGGATTCAATATCTTCTACTCCTCAAGTAATGGTCACGAAAGGCTCTCTACTGAATTCACAATGCGACGAATCTCTCGACCTGGTATTTTGGGTACTGGACGGAATGATCGCAGTAGTAATATTCATCGGGAATATTCTTACTTGTTTGGTATTTTTATCCAAGCGTCACCTACGACAAAACTACATGAACATATTCCTTTTAAGCCTTGCGCTTTCAGACATGCTAATGGCGTTGCTGGTTGCGCCGTGGTTTGCAAGTTATTGCGAAACAAAATGCAAATATACTTTGTCGAATTATTGTTTTTGGTTTGGCATGATGAGAGATATTCCCTTCCAAAGTGTTGTACTCAATTTGGTGGCGATAACGTATGACAGGCACCTCGCAGTGTTTCGTCCTCTTGTCTACGGCGCAAAGATGACTAAGAGAAGAGTCTGCATTATCCTAGCTCTAGTTTGGTGCACTCCTGTTATTACAGCTCTTACGCGCATGACCTGGACTTTCAGTGATATCCCATCAGAGAGGAAAACATTCATTGACCGATCCTTCAACATTTTCCTTATATTTGTTTTCGTACTTTTACCGATAACTGGGATTTTTATCGTCAATTTGATGATAATGTATACCATCCAAAAACACAACCGTGTTGCACCAAGGCATCAGGCAAGTCAGAGTAGAAGCCATAGTGAAACGTCTGAATCCGAGCGTAGAGAGAGGGTTCGCAAAAAGAGAGGCACGATGTCATGTGTACTTGTCGTATTTGTTTTCTTTGCCTGCTGGCTGCCAAGAATCGTATACAACTTTTTTTTCTCGCAAAGACACCTCATCTTGCTACAACTCCTTTTATTAAAGTCTCCATGTTTTTTCTTCTTTTGCAAAGCACAGTGAACCCAATTATCTACTCTTTCTATAGGCAAGAATTTCGTCAGGCAGCGTTGGGACTGCTTCGAAGGTAGTAGTCGTAGACGGTAAATCAATAGACTGCTTGTTTGAGACGCTTGAGACTTAACTTTTCTCAAAAGAAGAAAACCCAAGATTTTTTAAACGCCCAAATATCCGTTTCCAAAACTTAGCTCGGAAATGACTCGACTTTGATACGAGAGAACAAACAATGAGCTGGTTAAAGTGCTTATAAATTAAACTTTTCAAGGAGAAAATTTTATTAAACGTTGGCTGGCAAATCTTCCTTCTAATAAGAGTCTTCTCTTAACCGAATGCTGTAGACTACCGCTAGGATTACTAATAACATTTTATTTGTCTTGTAGATACATAGTTCCTACACTGGATTTATCATATTGACACAGTAAATAAGTCTAGATGAAGGGCTTTTTCTTTGGAAAAACATCTCTTTCTCTGCTTCATATTTACATTTGAAACCAGTCTTGTACCAGTTTTCTTGGCAATTATTTCAGATGTTATAAATAAATTTAAGTCTAAGTAAAGTAAGGTTGTTTTTTCATTTTTCTTCAAGATAAGTTTTGATGAGTTAAAACTGAAAAGCGTTTTTTCAATACAAGGAATAAACAGCTGCTTTTCTTTTTTTCTTTTTCTTTTCTTCTTCTTCTTCTTCTTTTTTTTTCTTTTTCTCTCGTATTATTCAAAATGTTTCCTACGCTTTGTCTTGAATTTTAATGTTTTCTAATGAAACTATAAAGCTTGACTGTGACCTGTCAGTAGCTCATATTTCTAATTTCCAAAAATTAACTTAAAAAATGCAACATCTTCAATTATAATTGCCCTTCACCGTCTGCTAAATAAAAGAATTTTCGAAACCAAAAAAAAAAAAAAAATTGTCAAGGTTGTCAAAAATGAAGACCAGATGGTCTTGACTTCGTTCGGGTTTCTTTCAACTAGTTCAAGGGGAAAATTAAATTTACTGCATGTCTAGAAGTTATTATTCAAAAAGATTAAAAAGCGCGCTTGATAATTGAGCCAAATTTATGGAGTTTATATATCTGTGGACAAAACATAGTTTTTATTTTGTTTGGGATATATTTTTATCTCAGTTTTTTCAAACACTTTATTTTTTGCATGCTTTTCGATATTGCATTGTATAGATTTGCATTCATGATATCAATGGGACCCTGTGGAATTTTCTTGTCAATGTGTACTGAACAATTCAAGTTATGCATTCTATACTAATTTTCAAAAGTTTGATGCATAAAACCTATTGCATCTGGTCGCCCTTGGATGTTACGATGTGTATAAACAAAGGCAAGCAGGTATTATGTGGTTCAGTTGTGCATGCTATACTACTCAAAGAAAATATCTAATATATCTAATGCGCAAAACCTGTACTTTTTTGTGCAATAAATAATGAGTAATCCAGGTATCTTGTCCTTTTTTGTGTATACTCTCACACATCAGGTCAACTGTTTTATTTCTGTCCTTTAAACAATACCCAGAGTTCCTTATTTCGGTCCAATTTTATTGTCCGCTGTTTCTAAATCATGCACTTCACATCTCGTCAAATAAACCTGATGCTGTCATGACTTATATGTCCAAAGTTGACAATGTTGAAGTCATCTGGAATGAACTACGTTTATCCTAGAATCTTAGTGGAATAAATTCGAAGAAGTTATGAAAATAACAAGAGGTTGATTCGATGGAATGGGAAAAAACTTGACGTATTGTATTGTATTATTTTTTCTTTCTTTCTTTCTTTGTTTCTTTCTTTCGTTTGTTCGTTCGTTCGTTCGTTCCTTCTTTCGTTCGTTCGTTCGTTCGTTCGTTCGTTCGTTCGTTCGTTCGTTCGTTCGTTCGTTCGTTCACTCGCTCGTTCGTTCGTTCTTTCGTTCGTTCGTTCGTTCGTTCAGTTCGTTCTTTCGTTCAGTTCGTTCGTTCGTTCGTTCGTTCGTTCGTTCGTTCGTTCCGTTCGTTCGTTCGTTCGTTCGTTCGTTCGTTCGTTCGTTCGTTCGTTCGTTCGTTCGTTCGTTCGTTCGTTCGTTCGTTCGTTCGTTCGTTCGTTCGCTCGCTCGCTAGCTCGCTCGTTCTCACTACCTATTTCTATACACTACTGCATGCGCAACTCTTTTAACATAAGATTTCCTCGTTTTGTCAATCGTTTTGTCTTTTGTCAATCGTTTACCCTGCACATACGCATGCAAATGACGTGACGTAAACCGTCGTTATACTGGACCGCGGTCAAGATAGAAAATACCGGCCGTTCCAACAGCCAATAACAACGCACGATTTTTAGGATACCGGGCCGCGAAAAAAAAATAAAATAAATAGCACTTATCTGCTTCAAGTTTATACACTTGACTAGAAACACAATTGATTAAATCAAGAATACTCTAGTTAGGAAAAGGAAGCGCGTTATACTCGTAAAAAAAATATTTTGAGCATAACTTTTCTAAGGCCCCGTCCACACTATGCCGGATAAATTTGAATCCGCAACTTTCACACCGAAACCGGAAAAAAAAAATTTCCGTCCACACATGAAAACGGAGAAAATGTTTCGCGTCCACGCACTAGTCCGATCAGAGGCGGCAAAAGCGCTTCATTGCACACCTGAGAATGCGCTTCGAAGCTGAAATTGATTCCGCGGTGAATTTTTATCCTTCCCGCCATGTTCCCATGACGTCATCGTATTAGAAAAGTTCCGGATACGAAATGTTCTCCGTCCACACTAATACGGCTAGCCGGCGTTTTCAAATTGTTCCACTCTGGAGACCGTATTCGAAAAGTTCCGTTTTCGGTGAAGAATTGTTCCAGATTTGTCCGGACTAGGGCGGTAGGCCTAACCGGATAAATAACAATTCGGATTCAAATTTATCCGGCATAGTGTAGACGAGGCCTAAGTCACGAAATCTTCCCAATTTTACTGAATTTTCGTGTTTTTTGTTTTGTTTTGTTTGTTGTTTTTTTGTTTTTTTTTTGTTTGTTTGTTTGTTTGCTTGTTTGTTTTGTTTTGTTTTTGTGGCCCGTCAAGATTGGATGCGCAAGCAAATTTGAGAAAACTGTATACTCAAAATTGAATTGTAAAAGTTTCTAATTTTGGACGTTAAATTTGGTCGCTCCAAACTTATGAAGATGTTTACTGAAAAAAAAGTGAAAGCAAAACATATTGATTGGTTTTGTTTATTGAAGTGTGTCGTCCAGTTAGTTAGTGTTACAATATTTAGTTGTGCTTTTTCGAAGTTTTTTAGTAATTGTATCCATAAACATAACTTTTGGTCATCCATCATTTGATTAAACGACATCGCGTGAAAAGAACTGAAATGTCAGGCTCATTCACGGGAACGGATTTTCCCCCGAGCTTTGAAATTTTTAATAGTGCAACGTGTGTTTTAATTATTGATAGAAGGAAACAGGGCATGTGATTAACGACATCGCCATCGCGTGAAAAGAAACTGAAATGTCAGGCTCATTCACGGAAACTGATCCCCCCACCCCCCACCCCTAGTTTTTTTGACCTTTCAAATTTGACTAGTGTAGCGTGTGTTTTCATTATCGATAGAAGGAAACAGGGCATGAAAGAAAGAAAACGAAAATATAAAAAAAATGACGAAAGAGAATGCATGAAAATGCCTTGAAAATGTAAAGGTGGTTGAGAGGAAAAGTTGTCAAGAACAGGAAGAAAAAATGAAAAAGAAGACATGCAAAGAAAGGAAGAAAAGTAAGAAAAAAGAGGGGGAAAAAACGATGATAGCAAAAGTGTAGCGAAAACCTTTGAATATTGTATTCCACATCAGGATTCAAGTCGTGCGTCTGTAAACCAAAACAAAAACAAAATCGACCTTGTCATTTATTACGGTCAATAACAAATTTACTACCGGACATGAGGAAACCACTTGAACAGACCATTAAGAATATTTCAAAGTATTGTTTGGCGATAAAAAGACAAGTTGTGGGGTAATTAAATTTATCAATAAAAAAAGAAAATTTAATCGCGAAAAATATATATCCTCTTTTTCGCCTGATGCGATGTCGTGATGGGGCTTGATGTTTCCTATGAAGAATCGGTAATTAAGATACAAGCCAATTTGCGTCACGTTTATGAAGCTTAATAGTATTTGCGAATCGGTTTATGCTTGCTAATGAGAGCACTAATTTGCGAAACGATTTTTCAGTTCCCCGCTGTTTTGGTTTTTTATCAAGCAAATGATTTTATTACGAAATATTCGGGGTATTTTTTATTTTGTTTGTTTTTCTCTCTTCTCTTCTCTTCTCTTCTCTTCTCTTCTCTTCTCTTCTCTTCTCTTCTCTTCTCTTCTCTTCTCTTCTCTTCTCTTCTCTACTCTTCTCTTCTCTTCTCTTCTCTCTCTACACCTTTCCTCCTTAACATAACTACGACTCACACCTCAATTACTGATTCTATTTTTAGAAGTTAATTATGCTTGAGGAACCAAGATCCCGCCCCAAGGCGGAATGTACCTGCTGAGCCATTCAATAACACTGTCAAAGCCTTCTAAGAGAACACTTTCCTCTTTCAACGACTTTTAAACTTACCTGCTTTTTTGTCTAATTAAAATAATCTGCTCTTTATAGTCCTAGTCGTTATACTAAAAATAGGTCTGAACGCGCGTTATTCCTACAAAATTTACTTAATCTTGTGCAAAAACATTAAATTTAATGCTTTCCGTTCTAAATTCTTATTTATGAATCGATTTTTTAAATGAAAAACAAAGATCGGAAATTCAGGTCATTAAATTGAACTAGAAAATTTCATCGTTATATTTTGAATCTTTGGACACGGCCACAAAATAAATAAAAGTTTTGTTGACTTTCTTTTGACAACCTCACAATTGCTTCCAGTCATTTGATTAAAAAACTTCCACGCCGCGAACAGGTCATCTATCATTTAGCGTCAAATCCGACTCTTTTATTAGATTTTTTGAAGCGATCAAGCAAATATCACGAATGCGCATCATATTGTGGGAGAGATTTTATCTCTAGCGTGAAAGCTTTTGAGCGATTTAGCTTCTCCAATAACACCTGTGTTCCGTTAGAACGAGCGATGCGGTCTGTTTGAATATCATTGTCACTCCATTCTTCCCGCTACATATTAATATTAGATATTAAATGAACACTTGAGAAAACGTTAAAAAAGTTAACATAAATTTGCGAATGATTATAGATTAAAGAAAACTTTTTTTTTACAAACATTTACGGTTTTTAATCAAAAATTGTTAATATATTTTTTCTCCCTTCCTTTCTTTCTTTCTCCTATTTTTTTAAAACGAAAGAAAAAGAGCATTTTTTTTCGACATTGTTATTTCATCAATCATTGCATGAGTCAAACTGTCGATTGAAAAGAAAATATTTCAGCATTTGAAATTTATATTACATGGGCACCACAATTAAAGCCCATTTGCTGTTCGATGCTGGAAAGTGCTTCCTATACTTAAACATATTTCCAGACGAAAATAAGCTTAAATTTTCAAACGAAAGCTTGAAAGGAAAAAGAAAAAGACACTTTAAAAGACAACGTGAATCTTAGTGAACAGCAAGACTCATACTAAACAACGGAAACAGCTATATTTTGTTTTGTTTTATAAATCATTTCTATTGAAAACCAACTCCTGAAGAAAAAGCTAGAGAAATTGATAAGAACAAAAATGCGAATCTTAGTGAACAGCAAGACCCTTTCTAAACAACGGAAACAGCTATATTTTGTTTTGGTTTAGAAATCATTTCTATTGAAAACCAACTCCTAAAGAAATAGCTAAAGACATTGATAAGAACAAGAAAGAACAAGGTTTAAGAGAATAGGTTTAAAAGTGGTTCACAAGATTTTTACAAAAGATGGAAAACGAGATTTTTTAAGAAAAGTCCTAAAAGAGCTAGGTGAACTTCACTTCAAAAACCAATTATTTGAAACAGTTGGAGACAAAGTCCACAAAAAAGTTTTTATTTTTTTAAAGGATCTTGATGGGTGGTTCGATGGGGTTCCTATAAGCGTTTTTAAAGGATTAGCTAGAGATGCGATAATGACAAGAAACAATTTAAAAAAAAATAGTTTTAAAAGGATTTTCGAAGGTGGCTCAAAGTAGTCGAAGGGGTGCTTCGAAGAGGGTCACGTCGCGCGCGTGACAGTAAAACAAGTTGTTTTTAAAGGTGGTGCGATGGAGTTTTTCTCGGCGCGTTTTGTTTAATAATTTCAATTGAGCTTCTAAAAGATAATTAGAGATATAGACAGCCATAAAGCAAGGTTTTTTAAAAGCTAGGGTGTTGGGATTTTCTCAAGTTCCTTTGCACTTGTGTTGATAATCTTTAATGAGGCAAACCTACTCACTGAGCGTGGTTTTCAGTAGTGCCCTAAATAAGAATGTACAACGAGCAATTTTACAATAATACAATTAAAGAAATATAAATAAACAAAAATATGGATAAAAAGATAAATTAAATACGATAAGAAAAATGTAAAGTTATAAAATATAAAATATAAAAGAGTGATCTAAAAACTCTTATGATATATACATATTAAAAAGCTAATAAATATTTTTAAGAGATCTCTTGAAACTATCGACTGATGTTGTTTTCTTGTAATCTAAGTTTAATTCATTATATTCTTTTAAAGATTAAAATCACAAAGCACAAAATCACATTCACATTTGCGATTGCAAACCAATTCATTGGAAAAGAAACATATCCGATGTTGAAAGAAAAATAAATATTTTTAATTGATAAGCAAGTTAAAAACAATGAATTTAAATGTTTCTTGATAATAAAAAAAACCAATTTGTTGCAAAACTGTGTCGTCAGGTCTTTGATACCTCATTGGAAATTTTTCGAGTATTAGGATCATTTATCGCATAATTTCAATATCTTCCACGTGCTTATAAGCATTTATTATACTTTTAGGGCCGATATCAATGTGAAAAAGCCGTGAATAAATACCATATCCGCAGTGAAGTAATACGAAAGCACTTCACGGTAAACTGAAAATTGTAAATTTTGTCATTCTATCAATCCTAAATAAACAAATTATTACTTGCAAAGAGCTTGATATCGTTTTTATTCACTTGTCTTCCATATGATATCGCGGACGTGATATCGTTCGTGATATCAGATTGAAATTCGTGAATAAAAACGATATCAAGCTCTTAACATGTGATAATCTAGCTCTATTTACACTATATTTTCAAAATTGATTCTTTAAATAGTGAATAGCTGATTGTGAAAATATTTCGTCACTTAAGTTTCGGGCCTTTGGCGCGCGCTCTATAAAGTTTTAATATGCAAACTGAAAAAAAATCCAAAACTCTGCGGTGAAATTTCTTCAAATTTTGTATATGGCTTTAGTTTATGTTTTCGAAAACGTAAGGAAAAATTTAAAAAATTCTGTAAGAAGGAACTATTCCAAACAAATTTTATTGATTTGTACGAATTTCCTATTACAGAATTTTTTTCTTTTTTCTTTTGCCAAAAAGAAGATTACGAAAAAGATTACGATTAAGAAAAGTTTTTTAAAAAATTCACCATTTGGGTCCTGAGTTATGATTTTTTAAATAAACGTTTTTGACGTTCTGATGTTGTCATAGCAACGTTTTACATCATTTTTTCATGTTCATTGTGATCTTTGGTTTATGGTCTTTGGCTTTTCTGGTTTACTTGCTGTCATATTATAGCCATATTAATTTTTTTAGTTCATAATTGTAAGTGTATGTGAAGGCACAAAACACTTTCCAACCTCCTTAAGCGATTTGGGATGTTGTGTGGCAACTTTTAATACTGAACACTGGACATTTTTTTAGAACAAATTTGCAAGAACCTTTATATGAGTCACAAGTAAAAGGGTGATGCTATTAAAATACTGTATTCCAGAACGAGTGCAGTGTTGTATATTAAATGATCTCTTATGTTACGTCATAGTCATTAACATATATGGAATAAAAACCTTCCTATCTGAAAGAGCCGACCCTCAAATGACGAATTATTTTCACAATCAACTGTTCACTATCTAAAGAATCAATTCTGAAAATATTGCGTAAAGGCTTATAAGCACTTAAGCTTTCCTGCTTTCTAACTTTCTTCTTATATCAAGTTTTGCTTTGTTTGAGAATCAGATAATCAATTTAATAATAAAGATAGTTTCTTTAGATTTCACATCTGTTTCGATGTCTGTCTGCAGGAGCCGCGTCTTGTAGACGCCACTTATTGTATCTTGAGTCTTATTTACCGCACTTCTAGTTTTATTGATTGCCAAGAAAACCAAATATTGTGAAAAGTTCTAGAAACGAAATGGAAGAGTGACTATCTGTTTGTCAGGATATTGATAATAAAGCTAAATTGGTTGAAATTCGTTCCGTTTAAGTTAGGTTCTTTGAAAACCTTAGTAAAAGAAGGGAAGAATGCTTTCTTTAAGTTGAAAGAAACCAATTAACACGATTGAGATATTGTCTTTGCTGAGACCCCGAAAGATTTAGTTGACTTCGTCATGATTGTGACAGTGGCGTAACCAGGGATCTTGCAGGGAAGGTGCACAGGCAATGATTTGCAGAACCAAAATAAATAAATAAATACCAGAACCAAAAAAAAAGGTAACCAAAAAAAGGCAGAACCAAATAATAAAAAAGGAAAAAAAAAAAAAAAAAAAAAAAAAAAAAAAAAAAAAAAAAAAAAAAAAAAAAAAAAAAAAAAAAGAAAAGAGAGAAAGAAAGAAAGAAAGAAAAATACAAAGGAGGAAGAATAGGTGAGTGATTCTTAGAAATGCTACAATATGCAAATGGAAAGTGGTCTTCGATTAATCAAAAAACATAGTATAGTAGAAATAAATTATGCGTTCGGTGTGTGTAATGAAATAGAGAGAATAAGGCATTTGATATCTTTCTCTTGATCAAAAAGCATTCACATGCAATTTTAAAGCAAAAGGAGATTGATGAGCGGACCTTAAGCTTTTATGGGGGGGGGGGGGTGCACGTGCACCTTGTGCTCCCCCCTGGTTACGGCCCTGTCTGATCATAAGGCTAAATTCGTTTCTAAAGCATCTTTAAAAATGCATTATAACAAATTCATCGGGAATTTTAAAAATATTTTGTGCTCTCTTCAAATGAATAAATTGTTTAATGATGACAGTTGTAAAATGAAAAAATGTTGTATTTCAAAGCAAACATTTCCAAGCCACACTCTGACAAAAGAGCTGTGAAAAGATAAGGTTTAATTTAATAACTGACCAGCATTTTCTTATGCCTTGTGTGTCAAATTATAATTAAATGAACGGGTTAAAAGATCACGTTCTCTTCGTAATGTTTTTTTTCTTTTTTTCTTTTTTCTTTTGTTTTTTGTTCATGATCGTTGATGTTGATAAATGTGTCTGATCTTTGTTTGTTATTGGTTTGTTGGTGGGTTGGTTGGTGGGTTGCATGTGGGTTGCATGTAGGTTGGTGGGTTGCATGTGGGTCGCATCTGAGTTGGTGGGTTGCATGTGGGTTGGTGGGTTGCATGTGGGTTAGTGGGTGGGTTGCCAGTTGTATGTGGGTTGGTTGGTTGCATGTGAGTTGGTGGGTTGCATGTGGGTTGGTGGGTTGCATGTGGGTTAGTGGGTGGGTTGCCAGTTGCATGTGGGTTGGTTGGTTGGTGGGTTGCATGTGGATGAAATTGGTGGGATGCATGTGGGTTGTATGTAGGTTGGTGGGTTGCATGTGGGTCGCATCTGAGTTGGTGGGTTGGTGGGTTAGTGGGTGGGTTGCCAGTTGTATGTGTGTTGGTGGGTTGCATGTGGGTTGGTGGGTTGCATGTGGATTGGTGGGTTGCATGTGGGTTGGTGGGTTGTATCTTGGTTGGGGCGTTGGTGGGTTGCATGTGGGTTGGTTGGTTGCATGTGGGTTGGTTGGTTGCATGTGGGTTGGTGGGTTGCATGTGGGTTGGTGGGTTGCATGTGGGTTGCATGGGGATGAAATTGGTGGGATGCATGTGGGTTGTATGTAGGTTGGTGGGTTGCATGTGGGTCGCATCTGAGTTGGTGGGTTGGTGGGTTAGTGGGTGGGTTGCCAGTTGTATGTGTGTTGGTGGGTTGCATGTGGGTTGGTGGGTTGCATGTGGATTGGTGGGTTGCATGTGGGTTGGTGGGTTGTATCTTGGTTGGGGCGTTGGTGGGTTGCATGTGGGTTGGTGGGTTGCATGTGGGTTGGTTGGTTGCATGTGGGTTGGTGGGTTGCATGTGGGTTGGTTGGTTGCATGTGGGTTGGTGGGTTGCATGTGGGTTGGTGGGTTGCATGTGGGTTGGTGGGTTGCATGTGGGTTGGTTGGTTGCATGTGGGTTGGTGGGTTGCATGTGGGTTGGTGGGTTGCATGTGGGTTGGTTGGTTGCTTTGCCTGTTTTTCTTCTCTCTCTTCTCTTATTCTTTCATTTTTTAAAAGCCACTAATCTAACAGTATAAATTTTTCAGTATTCAAATAAAATTGTTAAGATCTAACATTTCATTTAAACTATCGGTTATTCTAACTCACGGGATTCTTGTGGACACAGGAAGCCCAAGTATTGATAAAAATAACTTTACCGATACGCCGCACACTTCACTACATTTCTTATCCCACGTCACGTGGGACTTCGGAACGGGACGACAACACTTGTGATTTGATTATATAACGGTTAAGCACCTACTAGAAGTCAAAACTTAAGATTTTTTTTAAAACATAGGTAAAATAACGAAAAATAGTTGTGGCAGCCGGGTTCGATTCCGGCACTCAGCGTCGCATGTCAGTAGAGTTTCTCGTTGCCTTTTTCATGTACTGGCGTGTTTTTTTTTTTTTTTTTTTTTTTTTCTTTTATTGGTTTATGTGAATTAAGTTATGTAGCTTGTGCAAACAATGATGTAATGTTTGTTGGTAGGATCGGGTAGGATCGTCGTCATCGTTATCAGTTTTTTCTGACATGAGTAAATATAGAACAGTATGAAGGACAAGCATTGATTAACTGATTTTTCCGTGCGTTCTTTCTGTCATTTCTTCGTGATTTCCGTCTGTCTGTCTGTCTGTCTGTCTCTCTCTCTCTCTCTCTTTCTTCCTTCCTAGTTTTCTTATTTCTTCCTTCCTTCCTTCCTTCCTTCCTTCCTTCCTTCCTTCCTTCCTTCCTTCCCTTCTTCCTTCCTTCTCTGTTATCATCCTTCTCTTTCTTTTTCCCTACCTTTTTTCTTTGTTCTTGTTTTTATCTCCTGTTTATTAGTTATTCTTATTCCGTAATTTTTTTTCCACACATGAACACCTGACTATCTTTATTTTAATATATTTACTTATTTTTTCCCCAAAAACAAATACTTGCAATGTTATTCCTAATTAACAGATATCTCAGGATGATCGAAAATAACTCACACCTTGCCGGCTAAAATCACAAAACATTTCTATGTGTACCGCGTTTATTGGTTCAAAACATAGCAAGCCATTTAAGCGTATGCACCCAAGTAGCTTCGAAATGGCATCCCAACCTAAGATTTGTCGGTGAATGCATGGTGTGCATTTTTGCGCATTCTGATTGGCTTAAAGCGGAAGCCATTTATGTGTTTTTTCACCTGTGCATCTTGTGAACTTCCAAATCCTTGGACTTTTTGATTAGTTGAGAGAGGAAGCCATTTAAACGTTCTTTCTGTAGACTACACTCAAATGGTTTCCCAATGTAATCCTTTTGATTGGATGATGTACATTTTCCTGCGTATAGATTTTGATTGGCTGAGATCAAAAGATAGCTAGGATACTCGATATCATAGTATATGTTTTCTTACGAATTTTGCTTCATGTAACCGTAGTACCTTTAATTAAATATTTTTAGCACGATTTTGCTAAAAAAAAACAACTTTAAAATCAAAAGAAACGGTAAAAAAGGAAGGAAGGAAAGAAGAAAGAAGAGAAAATTTTACTTATACAATAAAACCAACATAAAGCTACATAAAAAAAACCAGTCTTAACCAACTCTCTCTACATTCTCTCTCATCAATTCCTTTCTGTTTGTATACCATTTTTTTCTGACAAGCTTTAGTCCTAAGATTATTACTTTAATTTTGTAATTCAGCCATCTGGTGCGAAGTTTCTGACGTCTTTTTTCCTTTATGTTTACCAAAATCCCACCTTTTGACAAAGAATATCTGAAGATTGAAACGGTCGACGTACTTAAAATTTTGAATTCATTGCCAAAAGTTGACCCAAGGAAGTAAACAGTAGTATGAACTGAAATATCCGAAAATATTTGTTGTATTAAAACTGATAACTTTAGAGGCGAATAAGGCGGTTTATACAGACTTTAAGCTAGTTCAAGGCAATATCTAAATTTTTAAAAATTCGATACACTAATTACTCGTAAAAAAATAGAATGTGAAAAATAATTTCGGAGATTTTGGATTGGTAATTTTATAATCAGATGGGAAAATGAGCAAATGTGTCAAAAATTCAGCTATGTAGTATTTTATGATAACAAAGTTTGTTGACAAAATCAAGTATTTTCACACCTCGAGCATCTTACATATTTCAGTTTTTTTATTAAATGGGTTTGTGAAGTAGCTAGAAATTGATTTTCGCGTGGAGTATTTGCTATATGGGAATGGTGTATCGACCGCATAACTTTCCATGAATTTGTGGAACACATGATTTCAAGGTTAAAAGAGATGGAAACGCAACAGGAATAGGATGGTAGCAGATATAAGGTGAAATGCTGTCTCGATGCAAATGTTCTAGAAATTTTTCTTTTTGAGTTACTAACAAACTTGCAATTATTAACTGAGAATTTAACTCTCCAGTAATCCTCAACTTCAAAAAGAGTTTCAAAATCTAAGAAGAGCTACCGACATTTCTTCCACCAGGAACAGGAAAAACGAAGGATAACGAAATGACGAACGTGAGTTCCAACGAATCAAAAATCTTCATTCCTTGTGACAAGCATCTCGATTTTATTTTCTGGGTCTTGGATGGCGCGGCTGGCTTAGTGGTTTTGGCGGGAAATTTTCTCACATGTATTGTCATTATTTCCTCTCCAATACTACGACATAACGTCATGAACGTATTCCTACTGAGCTTAGCAGTGGCTGACTTCTTAATAGGATTGATATTCGTACCTGGGTACGCTAGTTTTTGTGAAAGTTGTGAGTACGCTTTATCTAAATACTGCCATATTCTCAGCTCTGCGAAAGACTTGCCTCTGGCAGGTGTAACGTTCAATCTCCTGGCTATTTCTTACGACCGCTATATGGCTGTTTTCAGACCTCTGCACTATCATTCTCACATGAACTCGCTACGAGTTGGGATTATCCTCAGCTCCGCTTGGGGAATTCCTATAGTAATGATAATAACTCGCTCTCTTCTCCATTACTTTTGGAGTACAAGTCGAATCGATGATATTATCAAAATATACAATACGTTCTTAGTCGTTGCGTTCGTATTTTTGCCGATTATTATCCTCGTGGTCGTAAATACAATGCTAACGAGGGCTTTACAGCGACAGAACTGCCGTATTCACGTAGTAAAGAGCGAGATTGTATCAGAGAACGCAAGCACCGTCGTAAAAGAAAAAGAGGTGATGGAAAAACACACAAAAAGACGCAAAGGAACCATATCTTGTATCGTCGTTGTTCTAATCTTCATTCTTTGCTGGTTTCCACGAGCCTTTAACAATGTATGGTCACTTGCAAACAGAAACCAAAAAATCAATCCTGTGTTCCGCAAGATAACGATATTCTTCCTAATAGTGCAGTCTTCTGTCAATCCATTTATTTACACCATGTACAGAAGAGAATTCAGGAGAGCTGCAAAAGGGTTTGTTAACTCGCTACAGTTTTGGCGCCGATAGAAACAAGAACGGCCAAAAAATTATTTAGCAAGTTTTGCTACTGGAAAACCTGTGAATTCGGAGAACAACCTCCGAATCACGGGAAAAATCCAGCAAACTCTGCTCTCTACTGATTCCTATCTCTCTCGAAGAATACACGACTTTCATAAAGTCAGTTTTTTCTGATGGAAAAAATAAGGCCTTTTTACCAGAAACTTTCAATTTTCTAACTATTTGAGAAAGTACTTCTATTCATGAAAACTATTTCCAAAACAAAAATGGTTAAATTTGAATGAATACAAAAGTAGTTCATGAAAAACCAAAAATAGGGTTCTGGAATTCAGTGTTTATCTTTGGAGGCCTTTGTGACCTCTTTTTTATGCATTTTCAAAGCTTCGAATGCTCATATCTTCTCAAGAATTTATTACTTTTATTATAGAAACTCACATATGTTATCTACATTAACGAGCTCTATAATTTGAAAGTGTTTTTACTTCAAAAGCATTAATTTTCAACTCATGCAAATTAGCAGCCGCCAGTTATGAAAGGCGTGTATGGAAAAGTTCAACTCGAGCGAGCTATGACGTGCAGTTAAAGCGTGCGTCGAGTCACAAAATAAGGTAGAAAAACCCCACAATACTGAGCTGTCATTTAATATTTTATGAACAAAAATTCAGCTACATGAAATATTCTTTAGCTATTTCCTCTGACGTTAGTAGAATTTAAAAGAGCCAGGAATAACCATATTAATCGGCAGCTTAATTCGCTCGAACGCTTAACTTGAGCATTAAAAGCAAAACTTCCTGTAATAGCTACAGCCATTCTCAATCACACGCTCCTTCTATCGATTGTTTCTGTCGCGATGGAGAAGGTTTTGGTGGACGTCACAAACAGAAAGCTTTAAGGGCACGTGCCTAGAGAATGTCATGGAAACGCCTTGATTGACGTCCACCAAAAGCTTCTTTGTCACGATCGCTAGAGCGGCGCGTGTGATTGAGAATGGCTTTAATGTTATGGTTTTTAGAAACTGAATTTACGATGACAGCTATTACTTTACAAGATTTACTTAAATGTTTAACCAGCTAATCTGAAATAGTGACTCAGAAATAACGTCGCTGTAAAACTGAGGTGTCACGAAGCCTGCAGGAAGTTGGCAAACGAAAAATAAAAACATGCCCGTCAATGGAATAAAAGATGTATGTCATTAGATATTGTGTCACTGTTATCAAGCGCTTAATAGCGATGTTTTTTTCCCTTCGTTTGCTGGTTTGGTAAACCATTATTTCAAAACGAAAATTGACACCTAAGCTTTTCAAATTTTGTCCATTCTGATTGGCTAACTATTTTTCTCAGATCGGCTCGAAGTCATGATAGATTGAACACGTGATCATGAAGATTAATGAAATACATGAAGAAGCGCTTTTAGTGCGGAAGTTGATTCCTTTTCACGTAGTATGTAAACAGCTATGCGTCTATACTTTAAAGATTGAAACAGGCTGTCTTATAAATACTGAATACTGCACAGTGAATTGAAGTTCGCGTCTTCGCGGTACATAAAGAGATTCCTTTTTAAGCCAAAACCAGGCTAAACCAACTTGACGTTTACCTATCGTAGCCAATACAATTCTTTTGGTGTAAATAAAGAATACTTTTCTTTACTTTGTATAGTGCTTGCATTTCGAGTCATAACGGTAAATTATAACGGAAGTCTTTTAGAAGCCAAACTCGGCCTAACAACACGTATAAATACAAAATAGTCCTTTACTTAATAGTGATTTGTAGAGAGGTTCGAGTCGTCTGGTGTAAATTAGTATTATTTCGAGGGTCTGTAGAAGAACACTTTACATGGTAGCCAATATATACCTTTTTGTATAGATACATAATAATTTTCTTGTTTTACTTTGACTTAAATTTCTAAATATTCTAATTTTTCGTATGAGTTGGCATTACAAACGCTTGAAATCATGTAATCAAATAACTCCATAGATAATTCCCAAAAAACTCTCCATAAATCTTAACGTTTATAATTACTGCACATGTGATTGACAGATTTAAAAGCCTTGTACGTCCTGAAGTGTTCAGCGTTAATTACTAGTAATATATCCTGCTCCTCAAGCTGCGCGCTTTCTCCGATTTTCTCCTACTTTGAATAACAATGGTAATCTGAGACCATAAAATCTTACCAGCTATATAAATACCTTCTGTCAACTTAGTGAAGGATTTGAGACATTCCCTGAAGCAACCTGGGCTGAACATTATCAATATACTTCCTTATACTGGCAATTCTGGGAGTGCTTTATCGAAGTATTGACATAAAACATCTAGGATAAGACAGCCAAAGATACCTGTTAGTTTATTGCTCCTGTGATGAATAGTTGATCACTTCACAGTTTTAGACACGACTACTGCGAATTCTGACAAAAGTACCTGTTAATTTGTTATGAATCTTTGAAGTTCAAGATTATGCTCTATTACGTACGAGGAACTTTGGAAATGTGCAAAACTTAAAGGATTTCAGCTCTCTTTTTAAATACTTGTTTGAAGTCTGAGTTTAAAGATTGTTGCCCATTATCTCTTTTGAATATCCAAAGTTATCACTTAAGAAAGCGTCTTATTATTTCAAGATATTCAGAAAGTGAATGAAAGCAAGATGAATGAAATCTGGAGCCGGATATATTGGACTCTAACCGCAATAATTGGACTCGTTAATCTACCAGTGAATTCAATCGCTTTTATAGTCTTCGTCAAGGACAAGAAGCTGAAGAAAAAACAAATGAATGTCTTTTTGGCTAGTCTAGCGATTGCGGATATTTTGATGATGGTCGGCGTTGCCCCTGGTTACGCTATCTTTTGCTACAACGGATGGAAAACGACAAACTTTTGTTGGATCTTCGTTGGCGTTAAAGACTATGTTTTTATCGCTACGAACTTAAATATGCTTGCTATCTGTTATGATCGTTATTGTGCGGTTATAAAACCGCTTTTGTACTCGGTACTAATGACTCCGATCAGACTCAAATCTATTTTAGCGTGTATTTGGGTAATTCCAATAATTTTGACATCTATTCGCAACGCGTGGCATTTCAATTTATCTCTAAACTCTATCCACATCGATAAGATCTACGATAATATACTTTTATTTCTAACTGTTCTTTTTCCTCTTTGCATAATGGTTGTGACGAATATCAGAATCATTATAGCTATAAAGAGGCAGACATACTTAATATCTTCATCCCAAAACCTCCAACAACGTCTTGAAAATAACGTGCAGCCATCCAGATTATCTACACATACTAAACAAGAGTGGAGTCAGAAGAAAAACGGAACCGTTTCTTGTCTCCGTGTTGTCCTCGCCTACGTGATTGCTTGGCTACCGAGGATAGCCTTCAACCTGTATTTCCTGTTTGGTAAACCGGAAAGCGTTCTGTTAATGAGAGTGTCTTTACTGTTCCTGTTCGTGCAGTCCACTCTTGATCCTTTCATATATTCTTATTATAGGAGTGATTTTCGTTTCGCTCTAAGGAAACTATTCAAGAGACGCAGGTCGAATTTTACAAACTGACACTTGTCTAGCGAATTCTGATCGCAGGGAATAAAATAAAAAACCGCTAGCTTCACAATGGGGACACTAGAACCATCAACACCCTGACTTCGAGTTTTTTTGTCACATTTATTAAGAAGGCATACTGTAAATCATCCCTTGGGCCAATAGACCCCTTCACAGTTCCCTGCGCCATCTTGAAAGGTAGCTGTACCTTCGCATCGAAGCGAGACGAACGGTGAGCTTGCAATGATAGAGACCTTTTTTAACACCTTGGACAATTATTCACATGTCTCTATAATTGCAACCTAATCAAATCTTCGGGGACTGAGTTACTGCCCAAGAGAGACAGGGCTTCTGTGCATGCTCAGGAAAACCCTAAAAACATATATATCCAGATGTTTGGGTCGAAAAAAACGGATCATCGAAATCATAAATTAATATTGAAGTGGGGAAGTTTATAGAAAGCTGTGTGTACGTGCGTAATTTGAATCTCCAGAAAAGGAAAGCTCAGAGAAGAAAGAAATAATACTCAAGGGAATAACACGTGATCTCTATTTTAGGGAAACATTTGTTGCTATCCAATAAAGCTACAATGACGTCATCATATTAACTTTAATTACTTTTAATTACTGAAAACATAAATAAAAATCCGGTTTATGCTTATGAGCATGGAACTCATTTAAATATATCGCTGATTGACGATCGCGTAGAGATAATAGCGCAGCGCACTGATTCTGAAAATAGCTTAAAGATTCGGACAAACATTGCATTCTGTTTAACCGCTACGAGGATTATACGAACCGATTTTATTATTTTTACTTAAAGTTACAATCATATCCCATGTAAACTAAGAGTCAACTGCGATCGGCTGTGAAAATTATCTGCTGAAAGTAAACTTGTAAGTTTGTTTGTCCGAATTTCGCCTTTGTCTTCGTTTTTATGACGTCACGGTTGCGCTGCGCTATTGAGTGAGCACCATGAGGTAGCAAGCACCAAAATGTAATATTTCAGATAAACATTTCAATAACATTAGGATATCATTTTAGTGAAGTTTTTCTATAAAGATTTCGATCTTGGACTCAATATTGACGAAATACATGCTGTAGTTTTTCGTATTTGTCTTTGTATATGGGCAAAAGAAAGAAAGGAGACAGAAATATAGAAAAAATATACAATCGTCAATAACAGATCACATGTTTCTGATTCAAGCCAACAAACCATCTGTTCTGCACAAAAACGATCAAGGAAAGAAAACAAACAATAATTACTCGTTCGGCATCGACTTTCGAGTCCAAATATATCGATGTTCCAACCATTGTCAAGGTCATACCACGGACATGACCAGGGTAATTTTGAATACTATGACTCGCACAAAACAAAGTACTTAATAGAACGATCTGCTCTCTGCAATCTGCCACACTACATAATGAAGGCTTGAGGCGTACTTATCCATGACTACTAAGCGCAATTTTTCTTCCGTAATTTCCTTGCTTTATATATATTTTTGTTTTTATTCTTTTTCTCCCATTTATTTCTCTAACAAAATGTTTTACATTCTTTATTACTTTTTTGGTCATGTGCATCATGTAACATTCTTCCGTTCCTTTTGATTCCCATTCTATTTCGTCCCTTTTCTTCTTTCTTTTCTTTTCTCTTTCCCACCATTTACGTTAGCGTTTCATTACTTTCCATTCCTTTATTCCCACTGATATTTCCCTTAATTAACTTTTTTCTTCTCCAAGCTAAACAAATAGTAATAACATACACACATTCTCTATTGACACAGCGTACAGCACACAACATTCACCGCGAGATAAAGCCCACACAATTTACACACACACAGATATATACAGTCTTCAAAATGCGTTTCATCAAACAGCAGATTATCCAGTTATATTATAGATAGTTTCTCTAAACTCTTCCTTACAAACTCCCTCATAAGAAACAGTTTGAGTTCGTGCAGTCGTCTTATTACCACAAATAACAAACTTCCGACAAAAGGGAACTATAAATTCAAAAAAAAACAAACTAGTAAAACTAATGATGTCGCTCATAGAACGTGACGGAATCAAAATAACAATATTCAATATCTAGAGTATTAACCAATTCACTCCTCAACAAATATCTCTTTTGACGTCAGAAAAACTTGCTGTTTTTTACATTGATGGCCCTAAATATCGTAGGCCAATGTCAAGCAATTGTGGAATCGAAATATGTACAAAATTAAAAGCAAAAGTATATTTTTCTTTGCAAGTTAAACAAATTAAGAATACTACGCGACAAAAACAATGCATGGAAATATATTCTAGGTTATTTAACTAACTGCCCGATTAAGTTCCTTTGAAAAATTATTTGTCTTGATTAACTTTTGAGTCATCAAATGTTCGAAGTTCCGGCTTTTACCGTTGTATATCTGTGTATTAACTCAGTCTAAGGTGAAAGAGGTTTTAGTTCCTTGGATTAGTCAGTGCCCGAAGCAAACCTCAAATGATTTAGGTGAGACGATTTTTTCATCTAAACAGAATTACTGTTTGTGATTTTACTTTTAGAAAAACAAACTTTGCCGCCTAACGTCTTTTTGTAGTTTAAGGTATAATATCCTCTATGTGTGTGTTTTCTTTTTCCTTCACCTTAGCTCTAATTGTGATATTCTTGCAGATGTAAAGTCGCCGAAGAAAACAGTTATCTAATCATTGGGCGCTTACATAATATCTCTGCTACACAGCTCAGATAGAGATTTTTAATTTTTGTTCTCCAAGCGATAGCGTATCACGTACGTACCGACGGATCCGAGATTGAGGAGAGAAGAGTTATTATATTCAAACAGAAATATGGTTCAAATTTTACATTGACTGAACAATGAATTCCACTACGTTTCATTGGAACTTAGGCTGGAATACATCCAAAGTTCACCTCTTGAATCTAAGCATGCAAACTATTCCTCTACAAGAAGATTTCCTACTCGGTGATTACAACACTGAACAATGTGACAACAGCTTGGATCAGATCTTCTGGGTTGTAGACGCGTTTTTTGGCGCCTGCATTTTGGCGGGAAATTCCTTCACAATCGCGGTGTTTATATTCGGAGGTCAGTTTTATCGATGTCAAATGAATGTATTTCTTCTGAGCTTGGCTGTTTCTGATATCCTGCTCGCTTTGATTGTCATTCCGAGCTACGGTGTATACTGCACTGGATGTTCCGTATCTCTGAGCAAACTCTGCTGGTTCTTTGAAGGCGGGAAAGACTACACGTTCCTTGCGTCTGTGTTCAATCTTCTAGCTATAAGCTACGACCGCCATCTTGCGGTATTCCGTCCTTTACTTTACAATCTACAAATGACAGAAAAAAGAATGGCTTTAATCCTAATCTTAACATGGCTTTTGCCTGGTGTCTTGGCAGGGCTTAGAAACGTCTGGCAGCACATAGATAGCGCTGAGGAATCCGAGAGGAAAAACACTGTATACACTTATATCCTTTTCTTCGCATTCGTCCTCATCCCAATCATCACCGTCTGTGTTATCAACATCCGTATCATTCACGCTATAAAAATCCAGTTGCGAAAAATACAAGGAACAGAACCGAGAGTCCATTGCAACAGAACTGAAGTTTCTACAACCTTCTATGTCAAACACATGCATGAATCAGATATCCTGCACCGTCGGAGAGGAACGTTTTCATGCGTTCTTGTAGTCGCGCTGTTTGTCATTTGCTGGCTCCCAAGAGGGATTTATATAATGCTGCGTTTGTTTAACAAGGCTGAGTTAGGAGGTCTGTTACTTGTAAAGCTATCAATAACTTTTTTGCTTTTTCAATCTAGTCTTAATCCTATTGTTTATTCATTCTTTAGATCAGAGTTTCGACAAACAGCGCGAAGGTTGTTGACAAAGTTGACTAAGGTTTTTTGTAGCTAGATACTGTAGGCTTCTTTACGTGTGTATTGTTCTTTCTTCCTTAGTCCTTCCTTCCTTCCTTCCTTCCGTTCTTTTTCTTTCTTTCTTTCATTCATTCATTCATTCTTTCTTTCTTTCATTCTTTCTTTATTTTTTTCTTTCTTTCATTCTTTCTTTCTTTCTTTCTTCCTTCCTTCCTTCCTTCCTTTCTTTCTTTCTTTCTTTCTTTCTTTCTTTCTTTCTTTCTTTCATTCATTCTTTCTTTCTTTTCTTTTTGTCAAATATGGGTTTCTGCCCATTAAATTTTCAACGTTGTTATGTTGCACGTCAATACGTAAGGCAAAACAAACTATTCGTGAAAATTACTTAAACTTTACCGAGTTCATAACTAAACGAAACTCAAATATCCGGAACAGCTGCGATGTAGATATTAACCATCCAATACTGTTACTATAAACAAAAACCTCGTTACTTAACAGCAAACGTTGTGTTATGACAGGATGTTTTTCTGTTAGGGAGTATTCCGTTTGAACGTTTTGAAGGTAGACCAAATGGTTCATTAGTCTCCTTCGCAGTTCCTTGCGCCATCTTGAAAGGTAGCCGTGCCTTTGCATCGAAGGGAGAATAACGGTGAGCTTCCAATGATAGAGACTTTTTTAAAACTTTTTGAACAATTATTCAAAGATATCTATCATTGCAAGCACCTATTGGCTCTGAATCGGATGAATATGATTAATAATTTGTTCCTTTTCTAATTCCTTCCCTCCTTCCTTCCTTCTTTCCTTCGTTCCTTCCGCCCGTCCTTCCTTCCATCCGTCCGTCCGTCCTTCTTTCCTTCCTTCCTTCCGCCCGTCCTTCCTTCCTTCCGTCCGTCCGTCCTTCTTTCCTTCCTTCCTTCCTTCCTTCCTTTTTATATCATAATATGATATTTTATTTATTCAATCGCACTACCTATATCTATAGACTACTGCAATCGCAAGTCTAATGCGCGCACAAATCTTTTTTAACATTAGATTTCCTTACATCAACTAGTCTTTAGGCGAGGAATTTGCAGTCTGACATCCGGGGTCTGGGTTCCCGCTGTTTGACTAGACATTTTTCCTCTTAGCTCGTATATGGCTTATCACAGTATCCTCTCACTCAAGAATGACAACAATATTTTAATACTCTTGAAATAGGAGCCATGTCATGGCGATAACCGTTTAACAGTTAGATTATTGATAAGATATGTTTATATTGCTTTTGTATTGTTGCTTTGAATACCGATTGGGCGGTAATTTTTAGTGACAACGCGCATGCGCAACTAACATAATGCTGCGGGTAAGGTACGCTTGCTTTATTTATGATTCTAAAGGTTAGTTTGGTCATCACATCATCATAAATGGTAACTTTTGATTGTCTGTACAATTCTACTCTAATTAACAATTTAATTTCGGCAAGCCATATGACACTTTAATGGTTTTCTCTAATTCCGAGCACTTCGTTGGCTTTCTCTAATTCCGAGCACTTCATTGGCTTTCCAAGGCATTCAATGCAATCTTCTAATCACATCATTGTATTCTAAATAAAATGAATTCCGATGAAAAATATAGGAAAATCAGTCTCAAACTCCGGATATGATGTGTCATAAACAAAATTTCACGTGACACGAAGCAGAAAAAGTGTCCATTAATAAAATGAACAGTGCCATGGTACTACCAGGTGTCTGTTTCACGTGAATTATCACATGACCGACGCGTTTTGTTTTCGAAAAAAGCATTTCACCTGTAATTGACAAATGGTATATAAAAGATCTATTTCAATATCTTCTCAGGAAGCAGGTTTTATCGTTATCAACGGATCGGCAGCTCTTGTTCCTGTTATGATCGGAGCTTCTTGACTTGTGCTTTCAGCTTGTCGGGGGTCGTTGGTTTGATTGTTCCGGCTGCGAGAAGACTTGTCTCTTTGAAAAACAACTATCTTTGAATTGGACACTTGTGACCACCAACGGCAAATAATAAAACTTAGATCGACTTTTAGTGAAAATGTTTTTTAGTGTTTCACTATCTCGTTTGAAGGATAGCATGGCATTCTCTTGATAAATACCATCAGAAAAAGACATCAGACTCAAGGGAATGGCAGGTGATCTGAAGTGGAGGAAAAAATTTTTTTGGCCATTCGTTCAAACCAACGTTGTTTTTTTTTTTTTTCTTTCTTTCTTTTTTTCCTGAAAATCCTTGTAACTCATATAAGTATATACGAATACATGAAATATATATTACATATGCACTACATATGCTAACACACACTGGCAAATATTAATAAACAAAATTACGTACATGTGACACAAAATACTGTAAAACATAATTTAAGCACTCGTTATAACCATATATATTATATTTTAGTCACTACCTTATTCATCATTCATCATACATACATACACACATATTCGCATATATTTTCAACTTCTCGGTCGTAAGTATTTTTACTGCCTTTTTTATGCACCTTTAATCTTTTCTTTCTCGTTAAACCGATTAATCGCCATTTAGCCGTCGGCACCTTCATTCAATCATGATCCTGAGACGTTTTAATGAATAGAAAAATTGAAAATTAAGGCTAATAATGATTGAAAAAGACGCGACATTAATCGTTAGTGCCCTGAAGTTAATCTTCCTTGAATTCAATAATTGAAAAGTTTGAATAAGAGCGACGCCGAAAATATATGTCACAGGGCCATTGAGATTACAGTAAAATTTGTGAATTGCAAGCTTTTTTATTAGAATAAAGCTCAAGACTGAAAATCTGTCTGGTGGTCTTACTAAAACTATAGAGCCTATATGCCTATTTCAAAAAAAGTTGTCATCGCCAAAGGCGATAGACAATACTAGGCGATTGGCGAAAAGAGATAGGAGATAGGTCATTCCAAGATACAAGAATAGCTGGAATAATTTGTGTTTCTGCTTCTTCTTCTCGTCAAGAACATGGACCTTAGTGTTGAGACTGAATCCATGTTCTTTGTATTCAACGAAACCATTTCCATGTCGGAATGACCTATCGCCTATCGCCTGGGCGATGTTCATTTTTTTGAAATAGGTGTATTTTGGATGTGTAAATTCTTAATTGAATTTTATGGGCTGGCAGTGGCGAATGCGAACTGCACTGAAAAATAACACATATTCTGAATAAAACTGAAGTTTTACTCGATATATTGAGTTAGATCTGCTCAAAAGATAGCTAAAATTTGACTGAGATATGTTCGTGCAAGTAACTCTCAATATTGAGTAAAAAATGAGTAATTCAACTCAAAGTATTGTATAAAATTTACTCGAACATTTTCTACTAAGAGAGCATAACTGATAATAAATAATAAGTAATAAATAATAAACTACTGGGAATCTAACAATGCTTCCAAAGAGTTGCTCTTCTTCAGCTGAAAACCAGTTGGAATTTAGAATTTGAGTTTAGTGGAGAAAGGAAACTTAGAGAACCTTGAGGAAAAACTCCCCTTCAGGAGAGAACTTCGACTTATAAGCGGTAGAAAGAAAATATCAAGGCTCGAAAAGAAAAAGAAAGATGTAAGAATATAAACCCGCGCTTTCCGAGGAGTTTGTTTTTAGTCTTGATTAAAAACTTCTTTTGTTTGTCTGACTACATATGCTGTTTGTTCTAACGGCATTAAATAAATGTCGGGAAGATCAATGAAAATTACAGTTCATAAAAAAATTAGACTATAAATGAATATTGTTTTGTTATTTTAGGAAAATTTTGAAGTATTACTCTATTATTTTTCAAAATTGAAAAAAAAAACTTAACGATGAAGAAATGCGAACATTTATATGGCTTTTTTGTTCATTTTGGAAAGGTTTTTCATTCAGATGTTCGTTCATTGCACATAAATGGGTTCAAACAGCTGGAGACATTTGAATAACGTTTCGATCAGCATATCAATGATTTAGAATAGTAAGTGGCAAGAAACTATAACTTTTCAAGCTGTAGAAGCCAACAATGAACCTTTTAATTAGGCATTGAAATATTACTTCTAAATTCCATTCGGCAGCCATATAATTATCAGTTTATTCAAAACGAACTTGTAAAGCACTTGATTGCTTTTCTTTATTCCCTTACTCAAGCTGTTTAACATATGTTCGAACAAATGCGTCATGTATATAGTTTTTCAAATAGTCATATAGTCAGTTTCAGTTCCCTCTGGAGTATTCGAACACCTAAATGGCTTTCTTACCTTCATGTTGTAGCGCCACATCAGAGGATGTTCACTTCCCTCTGGCAACATTACTAATAGAATTTCTAACTTGGTATTTTATTCTATTTGGAATTTAAACTGATCCGCTACAACAAAGCCATATATCTATTTACTTTCAACCTTTCCCCTACAGCAAAACTCGTAAATAATTAAAAAGGCATGGAATTTTTTTTTCTTCCACCAATTTCGTGAAAAACTAAGGCTCTAATATAATCTCTTTAACTAGGTTCTGATCGTGACGTCAGGTTTATGTGAACTTTTTCAATGAGCGTTTAGCGTGTAAAACAAACACGGAAAAAATATGATTTCAAAGATAAGTACCTGTCAATTCAGGCGATTCTTTGGCAAAGAAGGGTTTGTCTTCTGACAATTGAAAGGCTTCTATGGCGTCAAGAAGTTTGTTGGTTTTTCTGAGCTCGAGCACTTTATTGGGTTTTTAAACACTTAACTGGTTTTCTGCGTTTTTTGTTTGATTTTCTGAGCACTTAATTTCTGTCGTTTTTTTTTTTTACGAAGCAATCCCACTTAAGCAAGTGAATGCTATATAGCACTTCTCTGGTTGTCTGTACATTTTTCTGGGATTTCCGAAGTCCTTTCAATGAGCTTCAGTACTTTAGTGGTTTTCTCCTATTCCGAACACTTCATTGGATTTTCTTGATTTTCAATGTAATCTTCTTAAAAAAATCAATTGATTTTTGGTAGAATGATGCTGTATTTTGTAGAGCTGCCTTGCCTTCCTATTAACAGCTTTCTAATGATTTATGCATTTGTGGGGGAAACAATTGGCGCTGAATTGCATTGGCTCGTATATTGTTTCCAACAGGCGTAAAGAAAATCGATTGATATGTCTGATATACGACTAGTTTTTGACAGAAAAAATAACTTGTTGAGAAACATGTACAATACCAAAGCCAATGCGGAACTCTTCATTTCTGAGTAGCACTCTGTTACTTTATGCTAATAAGAACATTTGTCCTTAAAATTAACATATTCATTTGCACTTCAAAGGTTTCTGTGCAGGGTTTTTTTTAATTAGAGAAAATAACCCCTTTTTAAAGAGATTTGCGGCTTGGTTTATTTTTTCGATTGTTTTGGAGATTTGACTTCGTCATTGATTCACTTTCTGATAGAGGCACGAAGCTACACTTCAATGGGTTTAGAGAACTTTTCCTTGGTATAGATTATTAATATACTAGTGGCACCAGATGTTATATGAAAAGTTCTGCGGGCTAGTACTCGACTACATTCAAACCATAGAGCAGTTCAATGGATTCCTGAAAGCCAGTAAACTGAAGCACTTGAGAGGTTTTTGTTATAATATAGCCATGCATCGGAACTGCTCCAAAAGGGTTAGTACGTGAATTCTAAACGCTTTTTCAAGGTGCAAATTCCGTTTTCCAAAAAAAGAGGGCGATATTAGAGACATAATGTCTGTGGCTGTCAACCGGAAAGCCTATTGGTAATCGCTATTAGGTGTTATTTATAACTTTATCCTCGGCAGCATCTAAAAGGCTTCCCAACGAAATCAAGTCTTAAACTCAAGTTAAAGAGAGAATCTTGTTTGTCAGCAACCTGGATACTGTTGCATGGGCTTGCTTGGGTAAACTGCTTTACGTTGCTGTCACACAAAAAAAGAAATTGCATAATGGTCATGAAGTATGAACTCAACCGATATGAATCGACGTCGTGGAACATTTCAAAAGATCCAAACGTTACTACATCATGTAGAACGTTAGCTGAAGCTGCTTTTCTCACGAGTTATATCGTCACCGGAATCGCTATTTTTATTGGTAATCTATTCACGGGCGCTGTGTTTCTCTCCAAGCATCAGCTTCGTCGAACATACATGAATGTCTTTTTAATCAGCTTAGCTTGTTCGGATTTCCTAATGGCGATTCTAGTGCTTCCGGGTTTTACACTCTTTTGTAATCACTGCTTGGCCCTTCTATTCAGCCTTTCTCTAAAAAGTAGAACCTGTAATGTTCTCGATGGCTTGAAAGATTTCGTGTTCCTGGCTACCGTCTTCAACGTCTTAGCCATCACTTTCGACCGTTATCAAGCAGTTATACAGTCTCTTAGATACCGTTCGAGAATGAATAAAAAGACTGTTGCATTTATTTTGGTTCTAGTTTGGCTCGTCCCGTGGCCTATAGCCTACCTAAAGCATATTCTCACTTTTACGGACCCATTAATTTTTAAGGAAGAAAACAGGAGTTTGTTTATTTACGATAATGTCGTTGTGTTCACGTGTATTATCTCTCCTATGGTCGTCTTACTGGTCGTGAACACTATGTTGACTAGAGCAATCAGAGAGCAACAAGCTAAGATTAGTAACCCATGGCCAGGGAATCTTTATCTGACCCAGCAACAGATGGAAGAAAGGGAACAAAAAAATGAAAATGAAACCGCAATGGGAAATGCGGAGAGAACGAGGGTTGAGGAAAATGGTGTCAGAAGGGACAACCACGAAGACAGATTCGAAAATCGTGTCAATGAAGGTTTCCAAGGAGACGATGAGCAAGATGAAATTAACGAGAACCATGTTGAAGAATTGAACAAACACGTGGCTAACGAGTCACGTGAAGATCACGTGGTCGGCCCTTCTATAAATCTCGTAATAGCTTCTATATCAAGTGAAGACGGTAATAGTAATAATAAAGCGAGTCAAATTAATGGTTTCCAAGGTGACAGCGAGAGAGAGGAAGTTGATTTTAAATTTGAAGAATTGGACGCTCACGTGACATGCAATACACGTAATTTTCACGTGACTGCATATGCAAATGAACTTCGCAGAAAAATCTTGGATGGTGATGTTGGTTGTCTTGGAGCTAAATTTCATTCCGAAGTTCTGGTGAATCGTGAAGCTAACGAAAGAAAAATATTGAGTGGATTTTCGCATGGCTTTGAAATTCAACAAGAAAGTTATGGTCGTCGCGATGATAGTTGTGACATTCAGAGAACGAGGTCTCAAGCTGAGAACACAAAAGAGGAAGAAACAACGGGAACAAGTATTATACCAGAAGCCTTACAATCATCTCCAAGAAGAAAAATAGGCTGTGTTACGCAGCCTCTGCAATTATTGCCGTACGAAAAGCAAGAACCTATAGCAAGCCAGGATTATTCCATAACAGAAATTAATAATCCAATTCTCGATGCTGAAAATACAGACTCGTTAAAACAAGCGAGACCCACCGTTGTGCCGCAAGAGCAGGAGTCCTGCGCGATGTGCAACTGCAGAAATAGTTTTTGTGCAGAACGTTTGAGAAGAGTGAACTCTCTTCAAGGAACACTGGATCAAAATGTTGGATTTGAAGACGCAAACACAACACAAGGACAACTTGGAGCAAATGTGTTCGGAGAGGAAGAGCTTCAGAATAAATCCTCGTCTTTCTTTGATAACTCAGAGCCTCATAGGCGTTTAACGACGAGAGAGTTAGTTAAAATGAATGCCAACTCTTGTTATCAAAATGGTGCTTTTCCAAAGGCAAGCGAAGTGGAGATTCCATCACAAATTGAAGATAATAAAATTGGTGATGACATAGAATGCAAACAAGACGATGGAGCTGTAACAGTGGAACGCGTCAGCGAAGAAACACAACGATACGGGGAAACTAGTGGCTGTTCGACTACAGAGAAGCAAAGTCCTACTAACAATAGGGGAATTAGAAAAAACCTCTCATTTCAAGAGCACAAAAAATCTACAACAACAAATTCAACCAAGTCTTCTCTCACTAGAAAACAAATGAGGAAATTATCTCGAGATAGAAAAGAAAGAAACGGTACGCGTTCATGCCTTACCGTGGCTCTAATCTTCGTGATTTGTTGGATACCCAGATGTTTGTATAATTTTTTGCAGTTTTTTTCTGCGCATGATATTATCGATATGTACTTGTTGGAGAAGTTTTCTATGCTATTTCTTTTTCTGCAGTCCTTAACTAATCCACTTGTTTATTGCTTTTACCGTGGTGATTTTCGTCAGGCTGCGAAGGAACTTATACGTAAGATTACAAGATGCAAACGACAAGACAATAACTGATGAGATATTATTAGTGGTTATCGGTACTTATTACTATCGATTTGAGATGTTGGAAATATGTTGGGAGTTTCGACTTCCAACATATTTCCATACTATAGAAGTAAAAAAACCATGCAGACAAAATGGCAGGATGTCAGCACTTCCATACCATGGAAGCTAGTCATGATCGGAAAGTGCACGCGTCATTTTTTACCCGTGAGTTCCATCACGGTTAGCGAAATATGATGGAAGTCACCACTTCCAACATGTTTCCATACCATGGAAGTCGAGAAATGGTGGAAATATCATGGCAGTCACTTAAACACAATACAAATACCTTGGAAGTCGCAAGTTCCAATTCATATTTCAATGGTATTTTTAACATATTTCCATGATTTAGTTTTGGACACTTCCAACATATTCCTTCCAACATATTTTCAACCTTTTTCCAAATTGACTTCCAAAATATTTCCAACATGCACCCTTTATCACCAACTAACTTCCAATGTATTTCCATGATATTTGCAACATAATTCCAACAAATTTCCATATCATTTGAACAATAGTTTAAAAGTTAGACTTCCAAATTTTTTCACTGATCATGTTTTCAACATATTTCCAATATCTCAAATCAATAGAATTTTTCAGTGTTAACTTAGTATTAATAGTTGATGATTAATTGAGAAATGATTTTAAAAATCTTTATAGAACTGCTTAGTTCCGTTTGGGACCCAGAAGTCGTTATTGTATACAAGTCCCATTCATTTCAGGTACATTCTTATTTCTATACAGCGCTTATCCAATCCATTTCAAGTACATTCTTATTCTTATTTTATTTGTTCGTCCATTCCATCCATTTGACCGCACAGCAACATTTGTCTCATAAGGTCTTATGTACCTGAAATATGGATCGGATGAACGAATAGGAATAAGAATGTACCTGAAATGGATTGGATAAAAGAAAAAGAAATATGAAGTGTGTGCTTGAAATGGATTGGATCAGTGAACGTGTCAAAACTTGAATCGTGACGAGAGACAATTTCTTTAATCTTAAGTCAAAACTTTACTTAACTTTAACGTAATTCAAGGTATAAGAAAAAGAAATTACCTCTTACGAGATTGGATGAACGTAGTAAAAAGAATGTACCTGATTACAAATCAGATTCGTATGAATTTAAGAAATTTTATGAAAAACCCTTTCAATGTGCTTTTTTTGTTGTTGTTTTTAAAGCTCTTGAAAATTAACCTGTAAGGATTAAACCAAGCAAGAAAATATTACATAAAAAGACTAAAAAAAAAATGCTTATGAAAGTAATTAGTAATGAAATACACTCCATTTGTTTCTTGGGAAGGAATTGCTATGAATAAAGAACCAAAATAAGCTTTTTGCGATCCATTTTTCCTGAATCTCCCTACAAGAAAGGCATACGACAGATCTACGACAACAGTACATTGTACAGGTGGGTGAGGAAAGTTTCAATGGTTATATTATACGTTATGCCATTAACTTATAAACAGTTTATTTGTACACTAAACACAGATCTTAATTTTTCTTTAAAATTATCGTACGAAATAACATTCATTTGCTAAAGAAAGCGTTTATGGCAAAAAGTAGACTGTGTTAAATATATAAGTGGAGAAATAGAAAATGGCCGCCATCTTAACTTGGATTGTTATTATTATTATTTATTTTCAACGGGGGAATTTCAGGTGGCTAGCTAGTCTAACTAAACTTCAATTATGATCTAATCTGACAATATTTACCAAATCTGTTGCTTGTATCAGAAAACGAATGATTTTCACACTGTCTGCTCCACTATTTATACAGGTGTGTGTAAAAATCTCCATACTTATTTTACTAAACGTTACGGCATTATCATATAAACATTATTTGTAGACAAAAGTTTAGATTTTGGACCATTTTTTTCATACCACCTTGTGAAAATAAACAAAACTAAATTAAAACATTGCTTGCCAAAATTTACGGGGCATTTTTATACTAATTCAAAGTTTCACTAAGAAATTTTGAGAGAAATTTTATTTATTTATTAGTAACTTTTATTATTATTGTAATCTATTAGAACCGCAATTTTCTGAAACAGCTATAGGAAAGCGTTTTAGATTACACTGACGTATGAAATTATTTAGTAAAGTGTTTAGTTTTCATATTCGTTTTAAACTGATTCTTCTCTCTCTCTTTTTCACAGTTTTCAGCACTGAGAAGTTTCTTTTTTCTTTTCAAACCGAAGATGAATGGAAAGAGCCATTTTTTGGTGACTTTCATAATGATTGGATCGCTGGCGTCGTATGCCACTGCCAGGGTACTGAGGAAGGGTTAGTATGTCCGACCAAAATCTTTTTTTTTTTCCTTTTTTGTATTTATAGAAAAGAATTTTCAATCGATCTATAAAACAAATTCTTCAAAGCTAATTTTCGCAAAAAGCCTGAAACAACCTCTGGGCTGATCTAAGGCAGGGCATGGCTAACTCACAGATAGAACCCTGAAACAACCTCTGGGCTGATCTGTGTCAGGGCATGACTAACTCACAGATAGAACCCTGAAACAACCTCTGGGCTGATCTGTGTCAGGGCATGGCTAACTCTCAGATTAAACCTTGAAACAACCTCTAAGTCAGTACACGGCAAACTCGTTTATTTGTTTACTTGCTCGCCCTATCGCTCCAATCATTGACCTTCTGATTAAGACGAATAGTAATTTTGGAAATATATTTTGATAACAGCATCGCAGGAAGTCCTCCATCCATATTACCCTACCGCAAGAAGCACAGACGCGTATGCTAGATTCGTGCATAGCTGTCTCTTTGACGACGAGAGTTCAAACAAGACAGATCCCAAGGCTGATGATACTGATAGAAAAACAGTCACGATGAAAGCCAATCGAAATGCATATGCTTTTGACATCAACACTTGTCTCTTCAATGGCTGGAGACCAGGTGTACTCAGTAGTAGTGTACAATGTAATGGTGGGACTGAGCTATGTTATAGTGTAAGCCCACCAACAGCTCAATTTGCTGTCTGTTACGATACGATCAAGCTGATTCCAATCTTTACTGGCCATGTTTTGAGGTTTTCAGCTCTGTTAGGAGGTGGAGCGAGAGCGTCAAATCCTCCGTGGAAAGAAAACAAGAATACTAAAGGAGGTATTGTAGTAGAATAACTGAAGCATTGCTATATGTGGTGTGGTGTGGTGTGGGGTGGTGTGGTGTGGTGTGGTGTGGTGTGGTGTGGTGTAATAAATGTAGTGTGGTGTGGTGTGGGGTGGTGTGGTGTGGTGTGGTGTGGTGTAATAAATGTAGTGTGGTGTGGTGTGGTGTAATAAATGTAGTGTGGTGTGGTGTGGGGTGGTGTGGTGTGGTGTGGTGTGGTGTAATAAATGTAGTGTGGTGTGGTGTGGTGTGGTGTGGTGTGGTGTGGTGTGGTGTGGTGTGGTGTGGTGTGTCGTTTGTAGCGTAGTGGTGCTATGTGATGTTGTGTGTAGTATAGTGTGGCGTGGTGTGGTGTGGTATGGTGTGGTATCGCCCGTAGGGTAGTGGTGCTATGTGATGTTGTGTGTAGTATAGTGTGTTGATCAAATAGCACGTTTTTTTGGTTTTTTTGCAGGTCTATACCCATCCCCTCAAGCGCTGGTAAAAGATTACGATCCTACCCATCAAGTGGCTGGTTACCGTGGTTGGGATCTCAAAAAGAATTATTTCCGCTCAAGAGGACACCTGACACCCAAAGGAGATTTCAAAACTGCTGCAGAACGAGATCTGACATTCGTCATAACCAACGCTGCCCCACAATGGCAAAAATTTAACAACCAGAATTGGGCAGGTGTGGAGAATGCTGTAAGAGAGTACAGCAGGTCAACAAGTAGAGATCTCTATATCTTTACAGGAACAGGTCAGTACGAAGCATAACAGTTCAGGGTTCGATCTGTGACCCGACTTAACGTGCATAAAAAGCGTGCATGAATGGGTTACGGAATTAAATGGTTTTTAACCACTTTTTTAACCTCGCGTACTTTAATACCAATATGCTTGGCGAATTTTCTTTCTTATTCAAATTTCAAAATTGTATTCCCTCATGAGAATAGACAGATGCCAAAGAAAGTATGCAATAATAATAATAATAATAATAATAATAATAATAATAATAATAATAATAATAATAATAATGATAATAATAATAATAATAATTTTTTTATTCTTTATTTTTTTAATAACTTCTAAATTTTTATTTTAGAAAAGAAAAATTGTATTTGGTATCTATATAGGTATATACGACGTATAGATTATCTCTTCACATATCCTACAATAAAAAATATATCTATTTATAATAATAATAAAAAAGAAAAAAAAAGAGAAAAAGAAAAACTATAATAAAATATACTATAATAAAAATATATCTACTAATGTATAACCATAAAATCTATTTAGTAAAAAATTAATAATAATGATAATAATAATAATAATAATAGTGATAATAATGATAATATTAATAATAATAGTAATAATAATGATGATAAAGTAGTATAGGGAATGGGGGTTCCAGCGCAATCTCAACACGGGCAAGACCCGTGTCAAAAATCCACCTACGGAAACAACCCACTCCAAGTGTGGTTGGGGGCAACAGCGCAAATATGTTAGTCTATATATGGAGTGCGAAGATTGTAAGAGAACTTTTAAGAAAGAAGCGGATTTGAAAAAGCATTTGAAAATGAAGACGAAGTGTATGAGCAGTTATGATTGTGGATGTGGTAAGAAGTTTGAGACTAAGGTTAAATTGTTTTGGCATTGTCAGGACTGTGAGTACGACTACGACGACCTAAAAAGTGCTTGGTATTAGGTATAAAATATTTCCTATTATATAGATGGAATCCCAAAGCAACTTCAGCACGGTGACAATACCCGGTAACGGTGAGATTGACGTTAGACAGTTTTGGCGTCAGTCAGAAAGGAAGGTTAAAAGGACTCTCCGAAAAGGTATAGAAGAATTAGGAGCCCTGAAAGCGAGCATAATGGTAGAAGTAAGTTTGTCAAAAGACGAGGTAATGACGACAGCAATGTTGCGATCAAAGTCGTTAGTGATATTAGAATCCACGAATCTGGATAGGTCACTCAGTGAAGCCTTAGAAGCAATAATGGAGTCGCTGTCTAACTACACGAAAGAAGGATCGGGTTGGACAGTAGAGGAGGTTGAAGGAATAGAGATAAGTATAGCCAGGTACGTACCCATACGAGGGGGGAGTTACGTACCGCTACCAACGTGGGTAGAAAGGAAGAAGGCTATTGTAAACGTGAAGAATGAAGACAATCGATGCTTTATGTGGGCAATCAGGTCTGCACTGTATCCAGCAGAGAAGGATCCCTGTAGGACAAGTAAGTATCCCACAGATGATTTAGAGTGGGATGGTGTGGAATTTCCCATGCAGTTGATAGACATCCCCATATTTGAGGAAATAAACGATCTAGCAATTAACGTTTACGGAGTCAGAGAGCAGACGATAGTACCGTTAGTTCTGTCAAAAAGTAAAGGAGAGCGCGTACATTTATTCTACCACGGCGGACACTACTCATGGGTTAAACACATTAGCAGACTATTCTACAGACATACTAAGCACAAAGGCAAAAAGTACTTCTGCGACTGCTGCTTGCTGTCATTTACATCCTTAAATACCCTAAAGAAACACGATGAGATCTGCCGCGGAGTCGAAGAAGTGGCGCAACGGATCCAGATACCCACCAACAAAGAGCTTTCATACGCAGACCATAAAAAGCAGATGCAAGTGCCTTACGTGATATATGCAGACTTCGAAGCGTTGATAACTAAGGAAGAGCAGAAACGTGGTGCCACGAATAAGGTAGGATTACACGAGATCTGCTCCTTTGGTTACATAGTAGTCAAATCAGACGGTAAAGCAAGCCCTCCTGTGATTTACCGAGGTAAGAACGCAGCTAATGAGTTTCTAGAAGCATTGCGAGAAGAGGAGGGGGAGATTAGAGAACAATTAAGACGTCCAAAGAAGATGGAATTTACCAAAGAGAACCAGGAGGCTTTTACCAAGGCAAAGAAATGCCACATTTGTCAACATACGCTTCTCCAGTTTGGAAGACGAGCCAAGAAAGCGTGGGATGAAGATGGAAAGTATCTAGGAGAAGCTCATTTTAAATGCGGGAAGTATGCTAAGAAAGGTGAGAAGCCGGGAAAGCCCTCCACGCACTGCATTCATTGTCATAAAGCATTCGTTGAGGATTTCTATGTGGATAAGGTTAGGGATCACTGCCACATCACTGGTAAATACAGAGGAGCGGCTCATTGGAAATGCAATATAAACTTCAAAGTAAATCCAGATATGGAGATTCCGGTGTTCTTTCACAACCTCCGCGGTTACGACTCCCATTTGCTACTACAAGGAACAGACGGCTCCGACGTCAAATGCATACCCAACAACAAAGAGCGCTACATGTCCGTAACTGTGGGTAAACTAAAGTTCTTAGATTCGCAGCAGTTTATGGCGGACTCCTTAGCAAACTTGGTTAAATACAACACGGAGTTCCCCATTTCCAGCCAATACGGCGCGGAAAGGAAAGGAGTGTACCCATACGAATACATGGATTCCTGGGATCGATTCAAAGAGTCCCTACCACCCAAAGATCGCTTCTACAGCACCCTAAACGAGTCCGGTATAAAGGATGAGGAGTACCAACATGCGTTAGACGTGTGGGAAAAGTACTCCTGTGAGAACATGGGGGACTACCACGACATCTACCTAAGGTCTGACGTAGTGCTGCTTGCAGATGTTTTCCAAAGCTTCAGAAAGATGGCTATGGAATATTACGGATTGGATCCCGCTAATTTCTACACGGCTCCTGGGCTCAGCTGGAGTGCTTTGTTAAAGAAGACAAATGCGCAGTTGGATCTCCTAACGGAATACGACATGTATCGGTTTATGGAAGACGGTATTCGTGGCGGCGTATGCGGGCCCAGCCGACGTTACGCCCGCGCAAACAACCCCTTAGTAGAGCACGACCCAGAGAAACCAACCACATACATTTACTACCTGGATGCGAATAACCTTTATGGTTGGGCAATGTCACAGTACCTACCTGTGAGAGACTTCGAATGGGATCCAGTGAAGCCGATAGACTTCTACATGCAGGTAGGAAAGGAGGAAGACAAGGGTTACGTTTTAGAAGTGGATCTGGAGTACCCAGAGCACCTGCACGACGAACACAATGAGTTCCCCTTAGCACCAGAAGCGATAGAGATACCATTTAAGCAGCTAAGTCCGCTGCAAAAGCAAATGTGCCCTGGTTACAAACCGTACAGGAAACTAACTATGAACCTGATGGATAAGAAGAAGTATGTGGTACATTACCGCAACCTGCAGTTCTACGTGCGACACGGAATGCGCGTAGAGAAGATCCACAGAGTCCTAAAATTCACGCAGGAACCCTGGATGCGCCCCTACATTGACTTTAACACGCAAAAGCGTACCGCAGCGAAAAATGACTTCGAGAAAAACCTCTTCAAACTGATGAACAACAGCGTGTTCGGAAAGACAATGGAGAACATCCGCAAGCGCGTAAGCGTAAAAATAGTCAGCACCAAAGAGGAAGCAGAAGCATACGTGTCACAGCCAGGCTTCGTTAGATACGTAGAAATGCTGAACTTCTACGTGATTCACATGAAAAAGGCAAACCTCTTACTAAACAAGCCCGTTTACACAGGCTTTACGGTGCTGGATCTATCGAAGCTGCTTATGTACGAGTTCTACTACGATAAGCTTAAGCCAAAGTACGGAGACCGCTGTCGCCTCCTGTACACAGACACCGACTCCCTAATTCTAGAAGTGCAAACGGAAGACGTTTACAAAGACTGCCTCCCCGACATAGACGAGTACGACACCAGCGGTTACCCGAAGGAGCACTTCCTTTACTCTGCGAAGAATAAGAAGGTAATTGGGAAGATGAAAGACGAAATGTTAGGAAAACCCATAGTAGAGTACGTGGGTCTGAAACCAAAGATGTACAGCGTGCTAAAGTTAGACGGCGTAGAAAAGAAAGCTAAAGGCGTAAAAAAGTACGTGGTTAAGAAGGACATTACGCACGAGTCCTACCTCAACGTATTACGAACACGCAAGGAACAGCGGCATAAGATGAACAGCCTGCGCAGCTACGGACATCAAATACACAACGTTACACAGGAGAAGGTGTCACTGTCTGCATTTGACGGTAAGAGGTGGATGTGTGATGACGGAGTGCATACGATAGCATTCGGACATCACACGATAAGCAGTTCTTCTTTGACGAACCCACGCGTGGGACCATCATGAAGATAATACAAGATGGGTTGACCCTTCTTAGCTATCGCACTTCGGATCTGGTAAGTTTCCAAAGACCAATTAGGATCCGTAGCTCTTTTGGATCCTCCTTCTAATTCACCCGGCTCATAGAGATATCGAACCGTGACATTACCTAATTTCTTTTCATGGGGGAAGACCGCCCTCGAACTTCTGATGAAGGACTTGTGTTCCACGTGTTTCTTTTTTATGGCATCCCTGGGTTTCATTCCCGTAGCCCTGGCCGCCTCGTTGTTCGAAGCTGCGACGACCTGGGGGAGCCTCTGAGTCCATTCCCTGTTGCGTTTGGAGGGATCTTCCAGCTCTTTCCAATACTGGTATCCAAAGAGACGCTCGGCCAGGGTCTTATTGAATCTTTCGACAATGCTTTGACCCCTGTGGTACTCTGCTTTAGCTCTTCTAATTTTAGTGTCGTGGTCTTTCAGGGTCTTGGTAACCACGCCCATAAACTCCGTCCCCGCATCCACTTGCAGCAGCTTAGGCCATTTCAAGACGCGCTTATAAACCCTACCTAGGGCTTCTGCGACTTCCCCAGAATCCTTGCTGGTTATAGGTTCGGCGTCCTTATATCTGCTTGCGATATCAACTACGGTCAAAGCGTACCTATAGGTCTTCTTTCTCACCTTATCGTGCGGCAAGAAAAGCAAATCCGCCTGATGAACTTCATTGGGGGTATTTACGGTAAAGCTGGGCCTGGGAATGTACTTGGGCACGGGAAGATAAACCTGCCAGAGGGTTTGTTTTTTCAACCAGTTCTTAGCCGTTTCGTCTGATACCCTGGCCGCGGTCGCGAGTTTCTTGATAGCTGACGCTCCTCTCCAATAGCCTTCCGGCCCATAGTAAATCCTTTTGAGTTTGTCCTCTACGCGGCCCATTATATGAATTCCAAAACAAGATTGATCTTACGTCCGTTAAAATCCACCGTCTTTCCGTCCACTTTAATGGTGATGTTTATGCTTTCTACCAAATTAGACAAGTCATAGCTCAAAGAAATGGGAGTGTATTCTACTGGGTCAAATGGATTACCTTGGGGCAGAAACTTGGACATAAGAGAAGACTTTTCTCCATTGTTGTAACTATGGACCAAGTCGCAATAGACTTCGTAAGAGGATGCGACTTTCCATTTCACATCATATGTATTGCCGCTATTTATTGTGGTACTAGTAAGGCCCAGGAGTTCTACCAATGAACTGTCCTTTAAATTAGCGCTCCCATTATTTTTCTTAAATGTCATTTCATGGGGTAATCCTGTGGTAAGAGTATATCCATGCTTTGCTAGCTCCTTAGCCAGTGTTATGGGGGTGTAATGGGAATCTGGTATTTTTGGTTTGGTGCCGGAAGTTCCGATGACAAAGCCATTAATTAAATTATACCAAGAATTGTACAAAGAGCAACTAACCAACCGAACCTTACAGGCTTTGATGGGAGGATTCAAATACGTGGTAAAGTCATTCTTGTCGCTTTCCAAAAAGACGATCATTATATTAGATACGCCAAAGCCACGCCTCCGGCCAGCCCTGCGACTCCTACAAAGACCAATTCATTGTCTTTTTGTTTCTTAGAAGGCTGGTAGTAATTCTTGAACTGAGGCTTTTTCATTCTAAAGTCGGGGTGTGCTTGCGCATAAAGTTTGAAGGCGTAGTCTGTGTTTTCGAAGTTCTTGTCTGCCTGCATTTTGTCTTGGTAGTTCTTATCCAACCAATCCCTGTAAGCTTGTCTTTTTTCATTCCAAGCTGCAACGTCCCTTTGATATTTCTCCAGCGCTAAGTCGTGTCTCTTTCTTTCGGCGGCACCGCTTTTGTCGCCTCTAACTAATCTATCCAAATATTGACCACCATAATTAGCCCCTGTAAATGCTAAAGCTGCAATGACTCCACCTGCGACTAAGCTAACCATTATACATTAGGTAGGTACTTTTCCTTCCGTAGGTAATCCTTTACCATGATAGCCCCGCCTACGGCAGCGGTCATCTTAGCAAAGTTAGCGAAGCTCTTGCTTGGGTCTTCAGTAAAGTCTTCTTTGAGCACTTTCTTACCTACCCAACCAATACCCGCAACGATGGAAGTAATGATAGCTGCCTCTTCAACAGTTTTCAACAACGCGGTCGACATTATATTACAAAGCGAGAAGGAAAATCTAGGTCGCCGCGGGTGATAAATCTACTCCATTTCAGGGATCTTACTTTTTCTAACAGCCGGTTCCACAGGTGCGTGATACGTTGGTGGTTCTACCTTTTTCGTTGCCCGCCATTGTAAGTAAAGGCTGCCTGCTGCTATAGCGACTCCTAACGCGCCAATGACGTATCCCGGATTAATGAAGGATTCCTCTTCCTCCACCTTTTCTTCTTTTTTGGCTTTGTTCTTCCTGTTCATCTCCGCGAGCTTCTTTCCGGCAGCGACTCTGCCTGGAGATTTAGCCTTGGTGATTCGTTGCTCCTCTACTTGAGGGGTTTCCTCCGCCTTCGATTCAGCTTCACTCATTTATATCTAAGGACTTGAAGGAATTGATAAGTACTTAACTAGGTACTTGAGGCGACCTGGGTAATTCCCGCGAATGACTTGACTAAGTACTTGATAAGTCACTTGCAGGTACTTGACTAGGTACCTCAGCAAGTGCCGCCTGGAAGACCTTTTCGACTTCTCTGTCCTTCTTGAAGTCCTTCCAAGATGTTCCGAAGGAACCTAGTACCTCCTTCAAGTCGACATGCTGAGCTACGTGCAAAGCCGCAGAGGCGACTGCCATTAACTTACCGCACTTCAAAGACAACCACCCACAGGTTATCTTAAGTTCTTGGGATATGACATAGTCATCTCTTATGTCCTTCTGTAGTTGCTCCACGTCGTCTATGGGCAGTGCAAGTCCAAGCAATTTAGTGGCAAGTCGGATAGCGGAGTCTGCTACGGCGTCCGTGGTCTTACTTGCAAGGGCAGCCTCATACCTCTTATGGAACTTCTTAACCTCCTCTTCTGACAGCTTATTAACCTGCTCATGGGTAAGTTCCTTACCTATCATTTCTTTACACTTCCCAGAAGACACAAGAATGTTAAGTTGTTCCTTGAGGTTACTTTCATCTAACTGTGTGGGGACTTCATCTATGAGCTGCTCAATGTCCATATATGTTAACGTCATACGGAAACCTCAAAGAGAAGATCATCTTGGAATGTTGGTGCGTTTTTAAATGCCGCATGTATTCGTGCAGCTGTTCCTTGCTTATCTCACCGCCGTAGTCGCTTAAAATGGTTTCCAGGTCAGACTTGCTCGGAGTATAAAATACTACGAGAGAGCCTATGTTTTCCCTAAAGGGCTTAGAGACGCTGGTAAGCTGCTGGGAAAGCAACCAAACGCTAATGTTGTCATGTCTGCCGCTAAAGGCGAGCTTCACTAATTCGGAGGTGCGCCTTTTTACGTCGTCCCCACAGGCAATGTCATCCAATATGAGGAGCGTCTGTGTATCTTTAGGGAATTGCTTGTGCCAGAACTTCAAATGGCTGGATAACTCGTTAGGGTCTAAAATATCTACGAAGAAGTCGTCATCTTTCACTCCTATGCCTTCCCAGGTGCGGTTATTCACGTAGGTGGGGCATAATAGCACGATGTAGTCGAAACGGTATCTAAAGGGTCCTAATAGCTGCTCCACGATGAACTGGGTCTTTCCGCAGCCGGTGGGTCCTACTATCAGAGCGTTACAAGGCATGTGATCTGGGTTCATATATAGATGGAACCAGTGGAAGCAGTAAGAAGGATTACCGCCGACGCAAAGGATAAAAGAGACACCATAGAAATGCAAAGGGAAGAGATAGACCGGTTAAAAGAGCGCGTACAGGAATTGTACGATGAAATGTGTGGTCTGAAGCGTGCAGAACGGTTTGGCGCGCTTTTGACAATGGCGGGCTGGGCTAAGGAGTCCATTAAGGACTTCATTCGATATCCCCCATAGATATATGGACTGCATTACGTGCGAACTACCTGCTGACTGCATCATCGTTACCCCTCCGACGCCTCGTAAGAAACACAGCTGCTGTCACTGTAATAAGGTATTCTCTGAAGAAGACTTCGTTGGACATTGGTGTCCCGCGGATACTAAAGCACAAAGGACTTTAGACGACGTTCGAGAAGAGTAAGAGGTCGCAAAGAAGATCTTACTAAGCCCCAGCAAGAGGAATTAGCATAGGTCTTTCTTTTTTTATCGTTATTTTGTTAAATGCTGCAAAGAGGTCTCAAGTAAGGGTCTATCTTTTATTGTTATTTTGTTAAATCATCACGATCGAAGAATGGTTAACATGATTATCTTTTTGCTGGTTTCAACAATGAGAAAGAATGATACCTCATCTTTTAATGGGGGCTTAACAAAATAACAATAAAAGATAGACCCTTACTTGAGACCTCTTTGCAGCATTTAACAAAATAACAATAAAAAATAAGGTATATATAATGGAGTGCATGCGATGTAATAAATCTTTCAGCAGTAAGCAGCGACTGCAATACCATCTTTCCAAGAAAGTCTGTCAGAAGACCGTAAGTACCCTTTGCGGTGACTGCGGTAAGGAACTGTCCACTGTACAGGCCCTACGATATCACCGCGAGAACAGAGTCTGCCTCAAAGACCGTTGTCTCCGTTGCGATGAACCTCACTTCGAGGAGAACTGGCATAAATACCGCTGTCGTCGTTACCACCTCGAAGAAGTCGTCTGTGAAACCCACGGCGATTTAGCAGAGCGATGTTGCCCCCTTGAAACCAGCCGGGCGCTCACGCGACGTAAGAAGGAAATAGACCAGACCTTCGTATGCTTTGACGACGTTGAGGGCGTGAGATGGGAATACAGGGAACACTGGGACGGCATTTGCAACCGATGTGGCTGTATACGTAGCGGTCAACATATTTGGTGTTGCCTGTACGACGGACCCAAGCCCTTAGACCATTACCTTGCTGTAAGAAAAGCATGGAAAAATGAATAATATATGATGTTACCTTACATCGCAGCGTTCGCAGGAGGAGCCTTAATTTACCATACTAATTACATGACAGAAAAAATGAGGTCCGACATAGCAGACCAATACTTAACCGCCCATGAGGATGACTAATCACATAATGGATTAGCGTCGGTGCGGCGTTCGATGTCAAACTTCCATCGACCATTCACTTTACCATAACTTCTTACGTGTGTGTATTCCTCACCTTGAAGGACATACCGCACGCAGTCAGGTGCCCATAAAGTGCACTCTTCATTGTCATGCATCAAGATTAACCTCAATCGGTTGATATCTTCAAACATGACATAATTTTTTATTTTGTAAGTTTGACCAACGGTCAGATTACGCCAGTGTGTCTGTTCAACTATCATTATATCTATGAAATATTCTTTGGTGAGTCCTTAACGCCTCCTGCGTCTTAAAAGCCTTAACACACCAAGGACAAGGTACACGAATGCCTTCCGCGTAATGGTCGATCTCCCTACATATAAGGTCGTAATCGTTGCACACCATGGTTAGGTAACCATTTGCCTCGTATTGTGTGAGTAACGCCTCTTGTTTTGAGGATAATACGCCGTTACCCTTAGGTGTCTTCAACTCCAGGCAGAACCCATTATATTTCTTATGTGCATTGAGGATTAAGATGTCAGGCTGTCCTGCCTGATACCCTTTCTGCCAACATACTATCCTTTTAGAGACTGAGTCCTGTAGTTCTCCAAGACCTGGTGCGAGCAGTAGGATAGGGTGAAACCGACGTATGTAGTCTATGATTTTCTTATGCAAGTCAAACTCATTTTCTATTTTGAATACCAACTTGTTAGGACCGTCGAACCGCCTTTCGATTTCGTATTTACCTGTCTTTCTTAGCGTAGGGAGAACGTCACCCAACACCCATTTCCTGAACTTTTTTGCTTCGACCTTTTCGGATCCGAATATCAATTCATAAAGACCTTCCTCCGTCAAATACACAGTATTGGGTTGTGCGTTAAGGGTGTCGGTCAGACTGACACCCTTTATAGACCTCAAATTTACCTTGTTCTCCTCTGAGACGTGTGCTCTAGCTGCGTCCCTAGAGTTAACGTAACCCAACACCAAGGCCACTTCCTTTGCTTTGAAGTACAGTTTATCGCCTTGCACTATGCATTGCAGTTTGGTGTCGTCGTTTTCGAATACGTGAAGCATTATATACCAACAATATTTTTTTTCTTTAGAATGGCTGAGCCATTAATAGGCAACACTCTTTAGCTGATTCATTTCTACGCTCAACTGGGCGTCAGACACCACGAAGATGTATGCGTTGATCTTGTCTGAGTCGCCTGCGCTAGCGTTTAAGTCACGCTTGATTTCCAGGGTAATGCCGTCCTGGGTATTTACCAGACGCAATCCCTGCCCATGTAAATCCTCGTCGTTGGTGGTTCGCATGTCAATCCACAGTGCATACTTATTGGTAAAGAACTCACCGGGTGTAACTTGATCCCCAAACTTTCTTTTTATTTCCCTGTAGATGTCTGAGGGCTTCATTCCCTGCGAATACACCTTATTTGGAACTCCATTGATACTAATCCCGACGTTGGTGATGCCGGGGTTATGAAAGGCTTCAGAGTCGCGCTTACCGGCTTCATAAGGCTTAATAAATACCAACATCAACCCCGTAAGACTGCGACGTGGTAAATTAATGCTCTGAGTAATTACCGCGTCTGTCTTATCCAGGAAACTAAAGGTTTTGTACATTACCGCGTGGTCGTACAAGAAAGCCTTTCCAGCACTGTATTCCATGCCAGCGCTACGTGCTAGATCTTCGGAGTGTATGGTTTCATACTGCAATTCCAGGTTGGTAATGGCGTATGGATGAATACTTCCCGACAACGCAGTGCTTAACCCGCCAATGATGTTAGCCATGTTGGCTAAGGTCACTTCAAACTGCAACTCACTCAACTGTCTAGGATAATAAACCCCGTGGCTGGTAATAGCCTCAAAGTCCAATGGTATTACGTATTTAGTACCATAGGCTGTCTTGATGGCCTTTGCATCTGCCACGTCAGTTGCGTCGCCAGAATCGGTAGGTTGTGTCTTGGTGGGAGTCCTAACCTTACGTAATATTGCGCTACCGATACCCTGCTCTATTTTTTGTGCCCTTTCGAATGCAGTCAGCCACAGATCTTTGTAGGTGGTGTACAGGTCATAGTTGTTTAAGTCTAAGAGGGATTCCCCGGCGAACTTTACTCGCATCTTTGAAACGATGTTGCGACCAAGGTTGTTAACGATAATCCTTTCATCTGTGGTGGTAGGTTGCACCGTCAAATCAAACCTTAGCGCCAGGGTGCCAGGAACCAACACTAGGTTATCTGTTAGTCGGGGCACGCCTACGTACAGCGTTTCTCCAGGTCTGGCGCTGCTGGGGGTGAATGTGACCCGGTGAAAGGTGCGTTCTGCTTTCAGTCCGCCAACCTGCTTAGGTAATACGTTGGGGTTTAACTTTGAGCTTATCATATATAATGGAAGTAGAAGGAACGGATTTCGATCCCCTTACCGAAGAAGGTCAAGTTGATATTAACGACGAAGAATATGAAACCCTGCTTCCTGATGACAATGTAGACCCCCGAGGCCTTTTTGAGAAATTAAGGAGTAAGTATGGCAGCAGGGCCCGCGATGCTATGCGCTCTCTAAGAGATAAATTCGAGTCTAAGAATCCCCACGAACCCGTCCCGGAGTATCTGCAAATGGAAGACTTGGACGCAAGAACTGAAATATTAAGAGAAGTCATCGACAACGTAAGGCAGCGATATCCTAGCGCAAATCTGGCTCTCTTAGAGTTCGGAGTAGGAGATAAAGGCCAAATCCAAGTTCGATACGCAGGTAGAGAAAGATGGTACAACTTTTATCAAAGAAAGGAGTCTACCTTACTTAACAATGGCCTTTCGAAAGAAATAACGGCAGCGTTGGGAAATCCTAACATAACGCTGTTGTCTACCTTGAGTAAGAAGGAAACTACGAGGCTCAAAGGAGAATACCTTAAAAGCGTCAAAATGCCAGGTGTTAAAGCAAGCCTTGAATCTATGAACGCATTACTTAATAAGCAAGAAGGAGAACTCCAACGATTAGAAACCACTGAAGAGGAAAAGAGCGAAGAACTTCCACCAGATAGTGACTTAGAAAGGGTAAGAGCCAAAAAGGAAACAATTCTAAAGGAAATACAGGAAAATAAGGTAACCATCGATGACCTTACGCGACAACTCGACGAAGCAACCAAGGAGGGTAGTGGTATCGATAGTCGATTCGAAGCCGTCCAGGAGGAAAACCAAGCATTGCAGGGGCGCATAGAAGAATTGGAAGACGAATTCATGAAACAAAGTAGGCTAACTACTGAAAGTCATGCCGCCGAAATTGCAGAATTTAAAGCTAGGCTTTCTAAGCTGTTGGAAGAAAAAAGCGCCGCAAGGAATAAGCTAAGGGCTGCTTTGAATGAATCGGCGGGAAAAGACACAGAACTACAGCGCTTGGGAAAAGAATTAATGGAGTCCGTTGACAGAGAAAGGCAAGTAATGGCGGACAAGGCAGTGGCGGAGGAACGAATACGACAACTTCAACAGGCCATCGAAGACCTGGAGGGGCAAATAGAGCGACAGCAGGAAATAAGTGACGACCAAAACCGCTCTGAAGAGGAAAGGGAAGCAGCTCAAAGGGAAGTAGAAACCCTTCAGGAAAGAGTCGCGGAATTACAGGCGCAAAAGGAAAACCTGGAAAAGGAGCTGGGGCTTACTACCAAGGAAAAGGTAAAAAGAGCCCTTTTGAAGTATGGCGTTCCGCTGGCATTCGCGGTCGCTATTAGCACCGTAGTAGGAGTTATCCTATCCGCGCTTAAGGCTACAGGCGCGGGCGTAAAGAAATTAGGCAATGGACTAACGGACTTGGGAAAAAAGATGGCAGCCGGTCTTCCTGGGCTGCTGGGTTCAGTTGTTTCCTTGGCACTTAGGGCCGGCGGCGAACTGTTGAAGTTCGTGGGGAATAACATTTGGATATTAGTTGTAGCTATTGGGGTGGTCCTCCTGAAGAAGATGAAGGCTTAGCCTTCTCATTGGACGGTGCCCTGCTTTGAGGATAATGAAAGACGGTATTAGCGCCGCCCTGGTAATTTGGAACCAACGGTAACACACTCATGGTAGAAATGGGCTTATGACTCCAGACTGCATTAGCGGGCCTGCGACCTACGCGATTTATTCCAAACTTGCCGTCATCAGAAGTGACTTGCAACTTAGCATATTTACAATTGGCTAGCATATGAAAAGTTACTGGCGTTAGGTCTTCAGTGGACCTAGTGTAGGGCTCCATCGAAAAATGGGTAACTTTCCTGGTGTTCGTTGAAGTTCGATAAGGAAGCAGGGGCTTATTATTCTCATCGATAAGCCTAAACCCCACATTCGCATGCGTATTTGCATTAATGCTAATAGTGCAAATGACCAATGCAGTGCCCCCAACTTCAACCCACAGTCCAACGTCATGCCAGGCGCCGTTGTCATATCCCTCTTCATCTAAGCGGTGGGTATAACGCGTTTCCCTCACGTATGGATTCATATATTACAGGGAACAAGTTCCCTTCTAGAGGCTCATTACCGTCAAAGTGCTGATGGTCATGTGGTTATAGACAGTATTCCTTTGATTTTCTATGCTATTTATGCAAACACTCCCGGTGTCATCTACTCTTATCTGCAGCTTTACCTTCCCGTGGCAATCAGCAACCATGTGGAAAGTCCAAACGGAAAGATTCTCAGAGCTATTCGTTGGCGGCTCTACTGAGAAATGCGTAGGCTCCCTGTTGTTTGTCTTCGCGCGCATGGGCTGTAATACTCCATTGTCGTCACAGAAACGAAATCCTACATTCGCACTGCTAACGGCCCCCAAAGAAATGCTGCATAATATCAATTTCTTTCCTGAGTAATTCAAATTCACGGACATGCCCGTGACATCAACCCAAGATGCCTGGGTGTATTTTTTCTCGCCTGTGTAAGTCGTATAAACACAATCTACTCCAGTTACGTAGGGGTTGTTCATCGCCATATATAATAACTCAGACCAACGCCCGCGGCGGCTAAGCCGGCTTTTAGTAAGTTATGGTCATATTCCTCAGGTATCGTAGGTAGAACCTTCTTCTCGATTACGTTTTTTGGTTTCCCTGCAGGATTCTCTACGTGCTCCTTCTTTGGCTTCTCCACGAAATGGGGAATGTTCCTAAGAGTGTCAGAGTTCACGTCATTCACCCCAAACTTCATATCCTTAGTAGCTCGTTGCAGTTTGTTGTTGTATCCTACTACAGAACCAGTATTTATAGATAAATTACTAGGCATTAACCAACAACCCGGGGCTACTGCATAGTCCAACCTCGCCTTAGAATTTTGTATGGCTAGTTGGTAACGCTGTACGCCCTTGCTAATGTCGCCCTCCAAGATTGAACTTTCGAATAAGATCAAGGCTTCGGCTCGCGTTTCTTCTGCGGCGCCGGTATTCCCCACTATGCTGGATCGGGTGTTTACTTGGGCTCCAAGGATAGAATACACGTAAGCTTCTATGCTGCGGTTCAAACGGGCAAGGCCGGCTTTGGTTAGTCCTTTACCTTCTGGGGGTATGAAATTAAAGTATTGCTTCGTTTGCTCGTCGTTGGTAATCTTGATAATCAGTGGATTAGCCCCGGCATACTTACCACCCTCGTCTTTGAACAAAGGTCCATCGCGAACTTGCTTGGTATCTTTAACTGGACCCTCCAACCACCACCACTCATTCTTCAAACGATAGTGGGTTTCTGGGTGGGAAGCCATGGTCCATTGTAAATTCAACGCGTGGACTTCCTTATCACTTAGCTCGTGCCCACCAATCCCCCAATAAGCCCAAATATGCCCCAGCCCATTGTTAGCGCCCGTAGTGCATCGGAAATCCTTCCCTACAACACCAAACTCCTTACAAAGCCTATCATACGCGGGAACGTTGTATTTATTATCTCTTGGATAAAACGTGGCATCTCCCGGCAGCGCAATAACACCCATTTCACGTAGTATTCTTCTGACCGTAAAGTGAAAATGAAACATAAATATCGAATTTTTCATCAAGTTCGCGCTCACACCGCAGCCGCCAGTGGCGCACCAAACTGCAAAGTTCAACTGCTGCGGCCAATAACGCATGTTAGGACCACTTAACCATTCGTGGGCTTCTTTCGCCGTGGTATGATTAATGGGTACGTCTTTGAAGATATCTCGCACCTTTAACGGAAAGGAATGATTGTTAGAGACCCGCATGTTCAACGTTAAGTCCAGGCTTGGGTGTTTATCGAATGACACCGCGGGTATCGGATAAGTACTGGTACCCAGCAATAATTCCTTTGACCAACCGGGTTCAACATGCGTTGGCGCTGGCGTTGGCTTATGCATTGGCGAATGCTTCAGTTGATCGTCTATTTGATTAACCAGCGTAGGCTTCAAATCCTCGTTGCTGTACATCCTGGAGCCGTTGAAGTAAATCCCATCGGGTCTCCTTTTGAACTTACTAGCATCCGCGTGCGGAAACATCTTCCTAAAGGCCCTCCAGTTCCAGTAATCCCGGTTGTCGTGATGTGGCTGCTCCTCTACGTTATTTCCAAAAGCGTCGTACATTAGTATATATAATGGATGTTATACCATCAGCACCTAAGTTGTACCCAGATGTTCCCTATACTACACCTAACGAACTAAACGCCGAAAACTTTCGTCTGAATAAAGCAAATCTAATCCTGGCTTACTTGGAAGGGCAGACAAAACACTATGAAAAAGTTAGAAAAAAGTACGTCAGAGCCCGGAGTACGCTACATAAGATTGCGATAACTTCAGGATCCATATCTGTTGTGTTAACGGGCTCCGGCGTTGCTACTTCGCTTACTGGACCGGGAATAATCGTTGGAGTTCCTTTGGCCGGCGTTGGGGCAGCCTGTGGTATTATCTCGGCTGTTGCTACGGGTATTATGAAAAAGCTATCCACGAAAATATCCAAGCATGACACGACAATAGCTCTGTCAAGGGCTAAAGTAAATACAATTACCGATCTTGTCTCAAAGGCTTTGCGTGACAGAAAGATAGACGACGTAGAATTCTCGCTTATTCTGGCCGAAGAGGAAAAGTACGAGAAACTAAAGTCGGACATAAGGAACAAAAAAACAGTCGTAAAAGATCTTTCCGAGGAATCTCGCAAAAAGATCTATCAAGAAGCGAAAGAAGAGCTTCAAAGAAAGCTTGCTCAGTAAACATCTGCTTCGAAAAGAGCGTGACAGGATTTCGTTTACATATCGAACGACAGTCTGGAAATTACGCGTAATCTTATGCCATAAGATTTATACCATAATACACGGCATGACCTTATTTAGTAAATTATTACGCGTAATATAAATTATTTAGCGAATTATTACGCGTAATATAAATTATTTGCATGACCTTATTTGGCGAATTATTACGCGTAATTTCTCATCTTATGCCATAAGATTCGCTATCTTCTTGGAATCCATCCCAAGAGGGGGTGGTTGGGGTCGATTTCGTGAAATATTTCGTAGATTACGTCAGGGTAATAAGGAATATCCTTATCCAGCCGACAAAACATCCACTCGGCTTTTGTCATATCAGAAACCTCGGGAATAGACTTACCGGTAATTTCAGACAAAAGATAGGGAATAGCTTTATAATATTTCCCTAGCTTTAATTTTTTCAGCGTTTTCCGTAGACTTTGCGGGGTTGTCTCTTCTAAGTGGTCTATGATTTTCTTCCTTACTTCGTTGTCTAAATATACCGGTCGATAACCTTGGATATGACTCATCCAGTCCCTAAAGTATTTTATTCTTTTGTATGGCGTCTTCTTACGACCTCCGTTGGAATAATATTGTTCCCTGGTAGCACAAGGCACGGCATTACGAATATTTTTACCACACTCGTAACACTGTGCTGACGTGTCGTCTTCTATTTGCATTTTCTTACCACAACAAATATACTTATTTGGCTTAGTAGGTACAAACTTGGGTTTCAAGCACTTTACACAGAAATCATAAACAAACTCTTTACATTCTTCGCACTCCATATATAGACTAACATATTTGCGCTGTTGCCCCCAACCACACTTGGAGTGGGTTGTTTCCGTAGGTGGATTTTTGACACGGGTCTTGCCCGTGTTGAGATTGCGCTGGAACCCCCATTCCCTATACTACTTGATAATGATAATGATAATAATGATAATAATAATGATATTATTATTATTATCATCATTATTATTATTATTATAACTTTATTGAAAGTCTATATGGATTTAGCTTTAAAACCTAATTGAGGAGACTATCTAAAACTAATGAATAAAATAAATACAAAAATGATATAAAAGTATATTAATCATAGATAAAACTAAATGAAATAAATTAGAATACATCAGCTCTGAATAAAATCCTATATGTAAGGGAAACTGGTAGCCATAATGCAAACCTCCCATTGTGTACGAACAACTTGATTTATTTAAACAGTAAATCCATTCCACAGGGACAGCGGGGGTAAAGTGCTAAATTTAAGACCTAATGTGCACGCTAAATTCCCTGCCCCGTGGGGGGTGTGGGGGTGGGTTTCAATTGAGTCTGAGTGCAGTAGATCAGCCCTAGTGATAGACAACTCGAAAAAAATATCAGGGATGATATCCCTTAATTTTTGATATGCTTTTGATATACTTGTGTACATATTGGAAGCGACCATTATTTTTGCAAATGGCTGTGTGTGTGTATATATATATATTCATTCATTCATCCATCCATCCATCCATCCATCCATTTATTTATTTATTTATTTATTTATTTATTTATTTATTTATTTATTTATTTATTTATTTATTTATTTATTTATCTATTTTATTTAAATTTTAAGGCGGAGAACAACTTTATGGTAGCACAGCGGTGAAGCTAAAAGGCAGAGTTACAGCACCAAAGTATTACTGGAAAGCCGTCTGTGATCCTGCAGCAAGGGAGTCGATTTTGTTCGTCGCAGAAAACAATGTCAATGTCATGACCACGACCCGCATCACAGGATGTAACGGCATTTCTCAAACATCCGAGAATGGCGTGGTTCAGTGTTATGCACTGGATGCAGCGAAATCAAATCCAGACTTCCAGGATTTTCAGCTTCCTCCCTTAGATAAAAAGAATTGTAACCCTGCTAACAGAGGTACTTTCATGGATCATATTATTCGTTCATTTCTGAATAAATGATAATACTAAAGAACATAGTGGTATTATGAGATAGCTGATGGAAAAATATGACGGAGATAATGCATTAAAACGATGAAAAATGGAAAAAAATTGAGCCGTATTTTTAGGTATGATATTTTTGTGTGGATCTTAAACTATTTCCATTTTTCCTGTTAGTGTTGTTGCTACTGTTGTTGCTGCTGCTTTTGCTGCAGTTGTTGCTGTTGCTGCTGCTGTTGTCGCTGCTCCTGTTTTTGTTTTTGCTGTTGTTTTCGTTACTTGCCGTTCTTATGTAAGTTTTTAACCTCCTCAGGAAAAGCAAATGTTAAATTTCAACTGAAGGAACTACCGACGTTAAATATAGGTACTTTACTTTACTTCATGTTAATTTTTTTTAAATTTTCTTCTCTACTATGTCATTTTCCAACATCATATTACGTGCATCTGTTCACAAAGATAGAGATAAAAAAGATCCTCTCTTTCCGCTGCTTTGTCTCTAACCTCCCTTAATTAGTGCCATTAGTCTCCTACCCATGTTTGAAACATAAAACAAGGTCTGCGAGCAAAATGTACATGTAAAATCTAATGCCGTTGCCTAGCAACACTACCGGTCTCTTTGTTCAGACAACATGAATGACTTGAATGCAACGTTTCTCAACTGTGAAGATAATAATAAAAGGGCTGTTCCTTAATTGAAAGTTGATTTGTCTAATTGCACTGAATAAAAGCCCTCATTTTGCAACAATAAAGACAGTGTTTTCCTTCCATTCGTGTATAATAATTCGACTTTTCGTGTTTCACAAAAACAGATTTTCACTTTGACTTTTAATGATTTTTTTTTCCCTTCCATATAATATTAATATTTTTCTGACAATAAAAAGAGGAAATTCTCTTATATAGTTTGTAAAATATGATATAATAACAAGATATACATTCATAAACAATTTATATTTTCAGTTCAAAGCCGTGTAGTTCTGACTTCTGATTGGCTGGAATTCATTTTGAGGATGTTGAAAAATTCTGGGGTTTTTTTTCTGGAGGAACAAAACGAATGTTTTATTGATATTTCAAGAGAGATTTTTCATCTTTTCTCAGCCCACCCAGAGCGCTTTAGGGACCCAATTAAAGCTAAGAACAGCTTAGGCCTTCTTTATTAAAATGCAAATTCTTCACGAGATTTGTGAAGTCACTATTCAGCGCAAGGCTTAATAATGAGCTTGCAATGGCAATGGAGGATTGTGTGAGTTTGATTATAAAGGAGCCAGGATGTTTCTTAATAAAGGAAGAAACTACTTCTAACCTACAACTCAAAGTGCTGGGGCGTTTATAGGTAAGTTTAAGTCTTGTATTTCAACACCTATTCATTTGTAATCTCAGTGAAGTTTATAGTTTATCAGCATTTGCAGTCGTTATATACGACCTCGACTTTACAGACTGACTTCAAGCCAAAACCTTCCGTTTATCGCTCGCTTTTCTTCTGTTCTCTACTAACACCTTTTAACACGACTGAAGTATCGTTTTCACTACCATGTTTTTCTTCTTTGGTCTTTTCTACCACTAAAGTAATTTGTATTCAATATACTCGTGTAAAATGTTTGAAATTCTTGTTGAATTTTATAGCTCAGAAGTAACCAGGAAATTCAACAAATTCTTCGTCTGTAGCCTAAAAGGTTTCTCTGTTTTGTGAGAACATAAGATTATATAATCGCTTTTTTCCTTGAATTTTGCATCGGGAATAATGCAAAATTATTCTGCTCTGGAAGACGAAAAATCGTGTAGTTTATTGTCGAGGATTAGTTGAAGCTTTGAAAAGAATGTAAGCCTTTGTAAGCTTCTGCGTCTATTGTGAAATGATTGGAACGAGATTTCCTATAACTTTGAATAAAATATAGAGATTTTCTTATATTCCTACCTCCAATGAATTTAAATAAAAAGCATTTCATCAGCTAAAATCTTCACTTCCACATCAGCTTGTCATCAGTTGACTGAATTTTTGTAAACAGAGTCAAAGAACTTAGAAAATAATTGATTGTGTAAACGAGCTCGTACAGCTCTCAAAATAAACTCGTGTTCTGTTCCACTGTCTCATTGTCATAAGGAAATTTTTTGTTTTTTTCTATTATTTATACTAAATTACATTAAAAATGTCTTTAGTTTTTTAGCTATCCTGCTGTGATTTGGAAAATAAAAGACCTCAGAGTTTTCAAAATTCTTAGCATGACATCTTTTTTTCTTTTTACGAACTTTTCATTGGAGAAATTTTATATAGTCTTAACGCCACAGTTTATTTTAGGCCAAGATTTCAGTAAACCTTACTGGCGTGAACAATAAAAAATTAATTGATTTATTTTATGATTACAATTTAATTGAGCCATAATTTATGTTTGATGTTTTTAAGTAGTTGTTTATCTGAAATTGTGAGAAATGTCCAAAACTTTCATCAGCAATTAATGTATAAAGAATTATATCAACTTTAACACCCAGAAACTAGGAACTAGTCATGAAGAATGTAAGAGCTTTGCGGTGAAAATAATTTAGTAAAAACAAACTTCAAACTCTAGAATAGTTTACAATCAATGATAGATTGATATGAACGTTCACTTGTCAAAACTCATAATTCATCGACAATAACTATTTGAGAAGATATTGATTAAAAGTGACATGACGCTGAAAATATCCCAACAATTAGCGATATGGTAACAGATCGAATATATAGTATAAATTTGTACCACAATATTTGTCGAAAATATATCTATGTGAATATCAAACATCAGTCGCCATTAGTCAGTTTATTCTACAGTTTCGCAACCAGTCAGCCTTAATATCTTAAACCATCCATCTTAATCGAAACTCCGTCTAAAAAGTATTATACATGCATATTTGCATTTGGTTAATATATATATATATATATATATATATGTTTCAAAATATATACGATTTTTTCCCTTTTTAATGATGGCGTAAAATTGAGAGTGGTTCCCATGACAGCAACAGTAAACAAGAAGTCACGCTTGCACGCGTGAGCAGTGTACAGAAAATTAAATAAATTCTTTTAAAACATCTGTCAACACTTAATACCAAATATTTCTCGGGTTTAATTCCTATAAGACTGTTAGACGCTCAAAGCCTTCATTTACAGAGAGCTTATTCAGTTTGAATCCGCAACTTTTTCGTGTTGGATTGGCCTCCAGTCCCGACATGTCCGATGAAGTTTTTGAATACGCTTTTTGCAATACGGCCTCGCCCGCAACGAACAAATTGCGGATTCAACTGATATCCGGAAAGCCGTGTGGACGCGAAAAGGGCCTCTGCAGGATTTCTGGAAAACTACCTTTTGATTGTAAAAACGTGCTGATGACAAAGGTTTATGGAAATTGCTATTAAAACGTGAATTCAACTCACATGTGATGGTTGAGAGCATGCCGCATAGGCGTTTCATTGCAATACCCTATTCGAACTGAACACCAGAAAACTACTGAAGTCTATGAGTTAACTGTAATGTTGTTTGATGCCACTTGCCTATACTTGTCTTTGCAACCGCTTTTTGTGCAAAGCAATTTTATGAAGAAACTTGTTCAAGCAACTCTCATTTCTCTTAACCTAGGTAATTGGAATTGCGGTAACCGACTAAATATACTGATTGAATACACAAGTTAAGTCAGTCCCGATAGCATCAGTGTTGCATCAACTTTTGTTGCAACTTGCAGGTAGTTCAAGAAACTCAGTTAAGTTGACTAGTGAAATTTGTTAACGAAATGCAAGTCAGGCATATATATACATCACTTGTTGTTCCACTTGCATATTCTTGACTTTGCAAGCTCCTGCGCAAAGCAGGTATTGCAAGAAACGTGTGCAAGCACTATTCCTGTACAATCTAGTATTTAAATGGTAACACTAGCTATTAATGAGCGACAAGTCAAATTAGACTTGCATCAGTGCTACTGTTCTTTCGTTCGTTGTCATTTGCCACCTATTCCTTATCATTGTCTTTGCCAACTTTCTGTTGAAAAGCAGAATTATCTCGTTCCGAGAATATTATGCAAGCTCGTCCTATAGTTAAATTTTTAACTAGAACTCGATTGGTATGTAAAACTATAAGTGATTCTTGATTCTGTGAACTATAAACAGTCGTGAGACAAGAAAAAACAAGTAACATACAAACATAGGTTTTTTGTCAACTCCCCTGTAAAAGACTGTTTGAGAAAGACAATCTTAGGAAAAATTAAATGTAAAACTTCAATTCAAAACTCTTTCTATCTTAGATGTCTTCACCACCATACTAGAAAATAAGTCCCAAGTTGAGGAGGATTAAGGAATTGTGTAGGGAATTCGAATGTGCTTTTCTTGGTTTCGTTTGTACTGTTCAAACAACATCAGATATTGATGTTACAGATATCACAGCAGACGCCACTTGAGACAAGTGTAATTGCTAAATTCCTTGATATTTCCTGATGATAAAACCAAGAGTCCAAAGTTAACTCGCCCACCGTGAAATTTTAATGGAATCGAATTAGAGGCTTTCTCACAGCATGAGAAGCTGATTCTTGGCAATGATGTTCCTTGAACAGGCAATTCTTTGCATTACAATTTTTTTCATAACTCAATTTTGTTAGATAATATTGGTTTTACTGCACTGAGGACCTTCCTAAAAATCATTATAGTGAGGAAGCATCCTGCTTAAATATCATTGTAAATAAAATGAAAACAGTAAACAGCTTCGCATTGGTGGAAATGATTGACTATAAACCTACCTGATGTGAGGTGAGGTAAACAGCTCAGCATTGGTTGAAATGATCGATTATAAACCTACCTGATGTGAGGTGAGGAACGCTATGTCCCATACATCGTCGCCACCACCCTAGGGCGCTTTGGCATCGTCTTTTCTAGATCTTTTTAGGCCAACGGAATCTAATACATTAATACTTTCTACTCCAATCAACATTTATTTGAGTTCAAAAATTTAAAAAAAAAAAAAAAAAAAAACACGTACGCAAAAGACACGAGGAATCAGTGAAACGTAAAGCACAATTACAGCACTTACTGCCACATTCCAAGTTCACTATTTTTTTAGCTGTTAAATCCGTCTTAAGTTCCTTATCAGAGTAACTGTACCAATTAGGTTTTACGTTTCGTTTGGAAAGTAAAACGTGGTTGGTAATAAAACGAAGGTCAACGGTTCAAATATTTCACGACAGACCCTCTCAGTTACATCATTTCACCAACTCCAAGGCACCGATGTTTTCATCTGTGTTAAGCATAACTTCAACACCTTGTTAATTTGACTACATGACTTTCTCAATCAATTTTAAAATAGCAAAGAAATCTATATTCAAAATACATTCCCGTTTTAAAAATTGTATATTTTTTAATTAGAATTAATTTGGCAGAAAAAGAAGCTATTTCTAGAATATTTTACGAGTTGATGCCACAAGGTTTCTTCTCTCTTGCCAACATCAGATTTGCCCTACGGCAACTTATCTAGACTTGAATAACCAGACAGTTACCCTGCTTGATCTCGCGTCCTCCTCATTGGTAGCGTTACTATTGTTTCAATGGCTTACCATTATGCTGATAAATACAAGATTTTTTCATCGGGACTCGACGTTGCAAATACACACCACATGACTCGTGGGTAACTCGATATCTTCAAGGAAAACTTTGAGTGATTAATCTTCTGAAGGGAAATTAATCTATGTACGACTAAAAATGTTGCGTGAGAAAAAAATGGCTATCATTTTATGGTTAAACAAAAACCTTTAGGGTCAGAGAAGGAGCTATCTTTAAGAGTTAAGTATATCTTGTATCGCTAAGATAATTAATCAAGGAAATTTTCTGACAAATTGTAGTGACCGAGTTTTTTAATTTTTTAAATTTTTAAAAAAAAGTTGACCTGCAAAAATGTTTGTCATTTTACAGCTTTGAGACAAGATTTTAACCAAGAAACGATAGTTTCATTCGTGTGTCAGCTGATTCGACAAATGTTCTACTCAGCATATTCTGAAGAGTAGACAACGATTTGTTCTGTCAAAAACGAGACCACTCGCATCGCCTATATTTTAGCTATTTTATGAATTTATCCTGTCAAATTTGAGACAGAAAATCACTTGCCAAGACAATATATATTAAATTTTCAATAGCAAAGTTCAATTAGAAAACAAATAAAAACACTTAACTTAGGTATCTACTAAGTCTTATGCAAACATGAATGGTTTAAATGTCAAACTGTGGCTGACAAAGTCTTGAGATGAATCGTTTGTTTGACAACGAAATAAAGTGGTCTTGTTCAGTTAGATTGGATTCATACGCTTGAAGCTAAGTGGATAAACTAAACGAAGATTAATGCGGTTCTATATACTAAAGAAATAATTTTCGACTCAAAACTAAACAGTTCTCAACCTTCATGACTTTTCAAATCCGATTGTACAAACTCAATAAAAACCGTATGTTATGAATCTCTTCTGGTTGCCATAGCAACTAAGTAACCCTTCAGAAACAGTCAATATTATCGTTTCTCGAGAAAATATAAAATAACATTAGCAAATAAAATAAATTAAATACAACTCAGTAAACATTGAAAAAAGCTGCCGAAAATATTAAGAACTATAAATGTTTATCTTGTCTGAGTAGATATATGATTGCTCACGCGTGTGGCAAGTTTTTCCCGCCAAAAGTGTGTTTGGCGGGACGAGAATGGACGCGTCTTGATGAAAGGTCTTGTCAGCCCAAACGGGTTAAAGGTATTGATTACTTGGTATGATAATTGATAGAAAATGATAGGAAATGGGATGGAATGTTTATAAAAGGCTCGGAATATTTTCGCTAATAGTAATGCATTACCTTTTCTGATTGTTAGAACAATTCTAAATCCCTCTTCAAGAAGCGAACAATAGCGAAACACAAAGCCTCGTGGTAGACGTATTATTCCAGGTTATTTGTCGACACAGAAAGATAGGAATTCGAATAACTTTGCTCACAATGAAAGGAATGTATGACAATGATCTCGGAACTCGATATGTTTGATTGTCTTTGTCGAAGAGCGTCGCGTGAATTAAACTGCTAGTTAAAACACCAGAACAGCTGGAAGCTAGATTACTTTGCTGCCGTTTCGTCCAAGGTTTCTTCAAGTACAAAATGAAGTCCTTCGGTCTCAAATTGTGAGTAGAAAAATATCTTTTATCTCGTTAGGACCAGTAATAGAGTGTTATTATCATTGATTCTGAGGTTAGCGAAGGTAGTTAGCAATACGTTGAAATATTTTTTTCTTGAAGTTTATAAAATGTGACAACTTAATCAACTCTAAAATCACGAAAGAGGTTTCTATATTATCACTATACCCGCGCTGTGCATGGCTTTAAATTACTTCAAACCGCTTTCTAGGCACAATATCTTTTCTCGTTACTTTTGAGCTGGGTTTAAAAGGTCTTCCAGAAAAACAAACATTTATTTTTTGGCATGCTTTTCTGTAGTTTTAAGATCTTTGCATTTGAATCCAATTTGTGGCGCAGATAATCTATAAGAGGTGTTAATACTATTCGATAAAATCTGGACTTTTAGAGTTTTTTTCACCTAATTCTATGAGTTGGCCTATGGCTTTTCTTTATCTCCACGTTAACTTGCAAACAGCTTTACGTTTTGCGTCCCCAAGTCGCGCTCTAGTGGTCTGTAAAAAGAACAATTGTCTATCAAATAAAAACCCAAACAAATCATTAGTTGAAGCCAAAATGACTCGTTGCAGACTGCTTGAAATATTAAACATGAACTAAGAAAATGTGATTCCGCACGAATACATATTTTTTAAAGGTTTTCCTCCAAGTATTCAGCTTTTCAGCTGCGCCTTTCCGTTATCCATTACGAAACGTTTTTTCGTTTTTAGCAATCTCATTCCTTCTAGGACGAATAGATAAAAACGCTTGCTTTATAGAAGCGAAGTCGCGTCTTCAGTGTGACCCATGAAAACAAGGGGGGGAAATCAATTTATATTAATATATTAATTATATTAATATTAATATTAATATTTTTACTACTTGCTTAAAAAATTTCTTGATTTCATCTACAATTAGTAGGCTATCTATAAGTAACGTTGTCTTGTTAACCTGAGGTGAATTTACCGGCCCAAATTGTCGTGTTTTTATCGTGTAAATGTTCTTCCACGAAGAGGTCGTTCACTCAAAATTGGACGTGATCGTGTGCACGCGTCGCCTGCTTTCTCATTACGCAATTGGAAAAAATCATTTTTGATTCCATTTAAGACGAGAATCGTGACTATCAAAGTCAACTGCACTTCGGTTTATGATGCGGTAATTGCTTTTCTTCTATATCTTGAACTTTAGTAGTGTTGTAGGCCTTTAAAAACAAAGTTTGAAAATTTCGTTGTCATTACTCTGAAAGTATCAAAGACTGTTTCCATGGGAACAGATTGTAATGAAGGAAGCGTAGACATTTGAGAGGACCAAAGGTTTTGGACGCTAAGATTGTTTTCCGTCTTATGGCCTTTTTAAGTTTGTGCCAAATTATAATTGTATTTGGGATATATCTTGTTTGCTTACACCAATGTGCTTTATCTGTAATATCATTCCTCATATATGGACTCAAAAATTGTACAAAAAATGTAGATAATTTATTTAATTTAGTTAAGTTTTTTTTTTTTTTTTACTTTTCAAAAGTATTCTTGATTCCGTTATTTCTTGACGTTCTGCGCAATAAATTTGTAAGAGAAATATAACATATCTACGGGAAAAAACCCGTATTTTACTATTCTTGCTCCGCGCAACAGCAACCTCCAGAATAAGAACGAGTCAAGGTCCTTGGTTTCGCTATAGGGATGTTGGCCTATTTGCCTAGCGGGAAATCGAGCAAAGAAAAAATTATTCCAAAATTAATGTATAAGTAGCGCGCGACTAAAAATGTAGTTTACTCTTAATTTCAAATCTTAGATGGATGAATATAAATAGAGTAGATGTTATTTGCACATCTCGTAATACAGAATTCAAATTCATTCTTAATCGGCTGCTAAACATAGAGTGAAAACACAGGTTAAGTAGAATAGCTATGTCAAGGACAAAGGAGGTTGTCAGCTTCTTGTAGTTTGAAAACACAAATTGAATTCCTAAAGTCTGTATTATTTTTTAACAAGTACTGTTATTAACAAACACAAAAGAACCTCCACATTGTTTTTTGGTATTTTTATCGTGAAAAAAAACCATAAATAAAATAACTTTGATGGATGACAAATCCCGCATATGCAATCCCTGACTGATTTTCAAATAATTCTCAAAGTTATCAATTCATAATTAAGTTAGTAGCAGTAGTAAAACTTTATTTAGACACGATAATCTCTTCATAACACATGCCCATGCCTATGCACATGATTATTCCAGAGAACAGCCCCTCTATAACTGTAGCTATTTATCAATTCATATCTTAGTATTCAATAGCGCATGGAAAGACATTGCAAAAGATACCAAAAGAGAAACAAAAATTGCCTTAGGAATCGGGAACCAAATCGTTGATTCGAGGATCTTTCTCCTCGTTCTCCGGTTTTATTCCCTGGCCTCCGCAAAACCTACACGTTAAATTCCAATTTGAATCTGTGAGTTAGTGGTTAAACTAACCCTTATATATAACTTTAGTCATCCCAGAGGTTGTTTCAGGGTATCGCTAATATAAAGTTGGAAGATTTTATTTGAAAACGTGACTTAAACCTTAGTCCTTCCTTATTAGTTTTCTTTTAGCAGATCTTTTAATTTGAATTTTTCAGTCCTAAATTAAAGGAAACTGAATCAAGGAAATGCGCGCACTCTCATTAGTCGACAAATTGCTAAGGCAGAGCGACTAAGTTTTAATGCGCGCTTGTAAATTTCATCCCTGCACATTAATGAATATAATAATATTTAATAATCGCAATAGGAAAAGCTAGCCACTGTGAATCCTGGCCTTTGCATCACATCAGTAGAGTTTGTTAGGTCTTTCCCTTGATTCCAGGCTTTTTTCCAGGATCCTCGAGTTTTCCTCCGACTTTAAATTCCAATTCAATCTATGAGCTAGCCATAAATTACTAGGGAGGGGAGGGAGGCGCAAAATAATTTATCGGTCTGAGGCTAATACCTATTCAAGGTCGGTGCGTCCCTTGACCTCCAGACATCATAATTGATCTACTAAGAATGATGACACAGATATGTTGCGCGTTGCTTAGCCAGGTTGAGCGCAAACTGAATTAGTTATAAACACCCCTAAATATTTATTAGTTCTAAATCTATAAATAATAACGATAATATCAACATTTATAAGATTATCGACGAATGTGACTCAGAAAAGCTTGAAAATGTTGGTTCTGAACGTAAGGTTGCTCATCGTATGTCACACACTCTATTACTCAATCACTGTCACACTCCATGTCACGATCATTTCACCGAAAAACATTAGTCTATTGCAACACATGCTGTTATTCCTTGCGCACGTGTTTCCACATGTCACGCTTACTGTCACGTTGGCCAAACGTCTCAACTTCTTTCTAGCTTTACATTCTATGTAATAATTGCTGCTAACGCAACACTAAAAATTCTCTGTGCTGCTAATGTAACGCTTCCTGTCATGCATTCCATCCCTGTCACATAACTCTAAGCATACGTGTTTATGCGTTATTTTCCAGATATGGCTCAGTGGCGTGGGGTCTTCATTGCCCCATCGACCATTAATCACAGAGCGCACCACCGAAGCAAAAGCCAACCAGATATCTCTCCCTCTAACCAGCCTCAGTACAAATCCGAGCACTCACTCTACCCCCGGAGAGGTAGTTTTGGTGCACTGTGTTCTCAGGCGGCCCCTAGTTTACCCTGTCTGTCAAAAGAGGTAACTTTAGAGTTTAGGCAAGTGAAAAGGAAAGGAGCAAAAAAGACTTCTAGGTACGCGATCTTGTGCAATCCGATTTCAATACCGATTGAAAAAGAACAAATTAAGTGTAACGCAACAAGTAACGCAACAAGTAACACAAGTTGTGACAAACCTCGAGAAAACGGAAAAGATAACAAGGACCTCCCTTACGAAGAGAAGGGCATTGACATTACAGACGGCCCTTGCGCGCCGTTAACGAAAACAAAGTCAAAACATAAAACAAACCCAGGAGCACTAGAAAAGGGTAACTTCTTTCCTGGGACATCTGAAACGGTTTTTTCAGACGCTGATAAATTTCTTGAAGCTCCGCGGCTAGCAAAGGAAAAGGAGCGGGAAAAAGTACGAGTCAAGGTAAAAGCAAGCGAGCTTCCCGCTAAGAAACGATTGACTTCTTGTGACATTGTCGAGCCTGAGGTTTTTGAACACTTTGCTGATACTGAAAAAACCCTGGAAAATCGAGTAGGAAACTTCGGCGAAAACAATACCGAATCGAGAAAACTAATAACAGAAAAGATCATAGTTGAGGAAGAAAAAGACACCGTGAAAAGGAAACCGGAGCGCATCTTTAAATTTCCAAAAGAAGAGGAGCTATCTTTGGACGTAAATCAAATTCGAATCGAAAAAAACAATCAAAGTAAACAAAGAACTAGTCCTAATAATTTTGTCGATAAAAAGCTAAATTTAGAAACTGAAAAACCATTTAGCACAGAACCATTTGGAGATCAGGTTAAAGAGGAGGAATTCCAGCCACCCAGGAACGCAAGGAAAGACAAAACTCGCAACAGGAAACAAAGGCAAAAAGATTATAATTTCGAGGAAGCAAGAAGTGATACAAAAACCCCAACACCTGTGAAAGAAAACAACCTGAATTGCAGTCGACAAGAGCTATTTGAAACACCAAGAGGAGAAGTCGAAAAGTTTGAAAAAGATGGTTTGAAAAGAAGACTGTTTGCTGAAGAACCAGAAAAAGTAGTTCAATTGCCTGTCAAACAAGGCGAGAGTGAGAGTTGTAAAAGGACGTTCCAGTCCAGAATCAAATACCTCAGAATTTTCTGCAATCGAATTTAGAAGAAGAAGAAGAAGAAGGACGTGGAGGAGAAATGGCTTCCCAAAGTGTCAAAGCAAATAGAGAATTATGGGAAAGTAGGGAAATGGTAAGAAAGTTGAAGGACAACTTGCTAAATGAGCAGAAAATATCCGAGAGTAAAGAAAGAACGATCCAGAATTTGAAAAAAGATATAAAAACACTGGAAAAAGAAGTGAATGAAAGAAAAGATGAGAGCGAATCTTTAAATGAGGCAAATGCAAAAGTTTTATCCATCGAGACAGAAAATAGGATCTCGCTCTAA
>NW_028292570.1:3265710-3336252 GCF_029948245.1 Actinia tenebrosa
AAATAAACCATAACCATCCTACTACAATTGCTCAACTGAGGGCAACGATGCAACAGATACAAGATGAGAGGCAGAAGCTTGCAACTGAGGTGGATAATTTTGCCACTGCTTTGGAAGATGAGGAAGAACCACAAAAGTCTGAGGCCTCGGCAACAATGGCACCAGAGGAAACAAAAGAAGATGCTGCAGAAGAGAAGCAAGAAGTGGAAAGAGTGTCAGTCAAGGAAGAAATCCATGAACAAATAGTTAATGAGGTTCTAGCTGAGAGGGAAGAATTGCTTGAAGAAAAAACTTTGAATGAGTGTGATGCTGGTGCTCAGAGGATCAAGGAAGATGGAAAGACGGTTGATTCAGCAGGCAAGAAAAGTGACAAAGAGAAAGAGAAACCTCTTGAAGAAAAAGACATAGATGAAGAGAGGGAAGAATTGTTTGAAGAAAAACCTTTGGATGAGTGTGATGCTGGTGCACAGAGTATCAAGGAAGATGGAAAGACGGTTGATTCAGCAGGCAAGAAAAGTGACAAAGAGAAAGAGAAACCTCTCGAAGAAAAAGACATAGATGAAAAAGATGAGGCAATTCCTCAAGATAAAAAACAAAAAGAAAACAATATAGTGAGAGAGCTACAAGACATTATCAAGCATCTTGAACAAGAACTGAGGCAAACTAGATCGGAAAACATCCTTCTCGAGAACGAAGCAGCAGACATCATGGATGATGGATGCCTCAAAAACGAAAACAGGGCCTTGCGCAATCAAGTAAATGATTTGAACATTGAGTTATCGATAGCACGTGCCGATGAGCACGATCTGCAACAAGAACTAAACATCAGCGAAAATAGAGCGAGAGAGCTAGAAGAATCGGTAGAAATGCTAGAGGCATTGAGAGATGAACTTCACCATGCCAACGAAGAGTTGCGCTCAGAAAAAGGACTCCTTGAACAAGAAGTACACTTGATGAGAAAGAAAGTTGAAATTATCGAAGATGAAATGAAGCTTCTGAAAGATGAAAAAATGGAGGCTAAAGACTTACAAGACTCGGTGGAAAAGCTAGAAAAATTGAGAGAAGATCTCCACGCTGCTAACGATGAGTTGCGCTCAGAAAAAGAAATTCTTGAACAAGAATTAAACTTGATGAAAAAGAAAGTCGAAATTCTTGAAGATGAAACGAATCTTCTAGAAGATGAAAAAATAGATTTTGTGGACAACAAGTCTTTTCTCGAAGAAAACGTAGCACTTCAAACAGAAATTTCTAAAATTACTCTCCAGCTAGAGGTAAATAAAGAAAACGTGAACCGCCTTGAAGGAGAACTCAAAATCTCAGAGACCAATGTAAAGGAGCTGGAAGTGAAATTACATAAATTACAGAAAGAAAAAACTGGGTTAGAAATGTTAGTCGATGACTTGTCTTTCCAGAATAAGATGCAGGAAAAAGAAATGAATCTTTTGAAGAAGAAAGTTGCAGTTTACGAGGATGAAATTAAATTGGTTGAACAAGAGTTGGTTAGAAAGTCTGAAGATTTGAAAGAGAAGGAGGAAGATTTACAGAAACTTTTTGAAGATAATGAGTCCAAAGTACATGAGAAAGAAAAGCTTGAACATGCGCTAAAAAACCAAGAAGAAACGAATAATGGTAAGTTAGGCAACTAAAATTTAATTAGCTTAATGAAATTAGCCCGGTTAACCGGCATTCGTACGAAGACAATGCTGACAATTACAAGAGCTTGTGAAATTTCATTAGTTGTGAAATATCGTGAATTTACCATTCATTAGTTGTGAAATATCGTGAATTTACCATTCATTGACAACTATATCTATATACTGTATTTTTTTTTTTTTTTTTTTCATTTCTATTTTTGCACATACGTTATGTGCTATTTGTTTTTTCCCTTTCCCGCCAGTAGATCTTGACATGCGCGCGCAGATTCGTGCTGCATACATTTTCCCGCCATTGCGGGGCACGCGCGACCGGGCGTCATGACAACCAATGTAGTACCACATTTGATAACAAACTTATGCATGATATTTATCAGTTAGATATCTAGTCTTCTATTTGTGTTGTTAATATGCTTATATTTATAGATAGATTAAACAACTAGAAACCCCAAAACTTTATCATTTTCAAAACAAAGTTGATCAAAAAGCAAAAACAACGATTTCCTAGTAACTTTAAATAATTAAAACAATTCGTTTTAAGTAAGAAAAGACTCAAGATATTAATTGTATAAGACAACAATGCAGCAGAAATAATTAAGATGGTTTGTTAAAGCCTGGCAATTGTTTGAACGGCTGGGGTTTAAACCAAGTAATCCAGTCAAACAATTGAATCGTATGGTTTATGATCAAGTAACGCGCTTGTAAGCTATCTTGGAGTCGCGGTCAACATTCTTTGTACTGTAGTCGATAGTAGTCAAGAAGCTCCGACGCTTGACTTGCACCAAATTCTTCGCCTTTGGTACTGGGATCTTTCCTGGAAATTCAGTATCAAGTTTGAGGTTAGTTTTTTCTTTCCTTCGCTTGCAAATATATATTTTTTGATATCATGATCACTTTCTAGTTCGTTTGTTGCCTATCTGAGTCTATCGTGCAAGAGTATATAAGGACGCCATGCATTTAGTGACGCTGCAACTTTCGTTCTACTCGTTTTCTTGCAAATATTATCGGGCAAAAACTGCAGCTTTTGTGTCGCTACTATAATAAAGACGTACTATTTGCCTAAGTGTTTTTATAAGGGACTGCAAATAGATGTGTTTATCATTAGGACTTGTGTTGAAATATTTGTGTTCAAACTGCAGCTTTTGTGTCGCTACTATAATAAAGACGTACTATTTGCCTAAGTGTTTTTATAAGGAACTGTAAATAGATGTGTTTATCAGTAGGACTTGTGTTCAAATATTTGTGTTCAAACTGCAGCTTTTGTGTCGCTACTATAATAAAGACGTACTATTTGCCTAAGTGTTTTTATAAGGAACTGTAAATAGATGTGTTTATCAGTAGGACTTGTGTTCAAATATTTGCTCTGGTTTTGACGTCTTTTAGAGAGATTTATTGGGATTCTTGGACTTTCCTGGAACACCTAGCTAATTTCAACATAATTGTACAACACGAATACTGAATGAAAAATCCATAACCATATTGAATTTCAAGGCAATAGTGAAAAAAGTAGTATTCTGTTTCATCTCGTGTCGTATCCTTAACATATTAAGCATAGTATCTTTGAAGTAAGGTATCATTTCGCAATCGTTACACCGTTAGTTGCTACGCTTCATATTAACCCTGGCACGAACATGTCTGGAACCAACCCGGTTACGAAATTCGTATTATCTTCCTATAACTTTCGCATTTACAAATATGATACTATTTGCCTATAGTTGTAAGGCTGATATTGATTTTTACATCAAAAATCTATCACGCATTTTAAGATAGATATTTTGTTTTGAGTTATGGCAGAAGTTTTGCAAGCGAAAGCCCAATGGTATTCCTTTGGAGAAAAGTATTGAAAATACTATGCACGTGGAGTTATCGTACTTAAGTTAGTTTTGAAGATAATTATTGCGTTGCAGAAAGTATTGCAAAAACGAAAAGAAAGACATTCTTCTATTTCTGATATTCATGCTTGTACAATATTGCAACTTGCATATATCATATCTGTAGCCTCCATGAGCTATGCCAGCTGTTTCATCTCAGTATAAATAAATATTAAATATATTAAATATTGCGAAAAACGTCCTTATATGTTTGCCTTGAGCAAAAAAGAAAACAAAAACAAAACAAAACAACAACAACAAAAAACACTAACATTTTAAATGTTTATACCTAAGAATTTTTTTTTTTTTTTTGAGTACAAGAAACAAAGTTTGCTTATTTATTCATTCACTTTTTTTTTTTTCCAAAGAAAACAAGGTCTTCGCAAAACAACTCCAAGGCCATGCAAAACGCTATTTTTCCAGCATAAATATATCACCATACACTTACTGAGTTTACAAGTGTAAACAAACTTAGGACGCCAAACGCGATCCATTTTCAAATGAAGTTTAGATTTTCATTGTTTAACGTTAATCTGTCTGTATTGTTCTTGAGTGTACTTATGATTTCTGCAGTGTACCACGTGTATTATACTGACAATTTTCGAGCCCGGTGCGTTGTTTTCACAAATCTAATTCCTTATTAAGAATTTCCAGTTTTCTGCAGAAGAGCTTCTTAAGGTTAGACAGCTGTATCTTCTAGTGGCGAAAATATCTTCAAAATAATTGATTAAATATATTTGTTTGTTGTGTGAAAAAAAAGGGAAAATTCAAATTGACTTTCTTAGGGTTTCCCCTTGTGGATTGAGATAAAGAACAAAAGAACTTTTTGTCTAGTTTTGTTTAGATCAGAGCATCGAGTGCAGACCTTTTAGTACAATATCCCAAGGTAGCTTAGATTACTAAGAAAATTTCTTACAGTAAAATTAATGGGTTTTCGTATTATTTTTCGACAGCTGAAGAAAATCAGCTTAAAAACTTGGTCGAAAAGAACCTGGGACTACACTCACAAATAAAGAAACTGAAGATGGATTCCACAGAGTCAAAGCACGAACAGCGAAGGTTAGAGAGAGATTTGAATGAGTTGAGAGACAGGCTACGAGAAGCCGACAAAAAATTCAGCTCAACGAAAGACGATAAAACGAGAACAGAAGATGAACTTGGTGCAGCGAAGAAACGAATGGGATATCTGGAAAAGGAGTTGAATGACGCAAGAAATGACATCAAAGTAAAAAATGAGACAATTCGAAAACTTAACCAGAAGAATTCGGAAATTCAAGCTGCTTTGTCCGAGCGCGAGGAGGAACGCCAAAGGGAGGAAAGGCTGAGAATGGAAAACATGAAGTCTCTGGATGCGCTGAAAATAAAGATGGAAAAAATGGAAAATGATGACAAGAAGCAGAAAGAAAGGTTGTTTAGCCTGAAATCTGCTTGTTCTGAAGCGAACGAAGCGTACGAAATCGTCAAGAAGCAAAACTTGAATCTACGAAATGACATGCAGCAACTGAAGAAGAAACTAGCCAGCAGAGACGTTGAAGTTGACAACAACAGGCGGGAAAAAGAGAAGCTAGAAGAACAGATCTTGAACGTTTCTCGTACCATTGATGATATCCGTAAGTACAGTGCTAGAGACGAGAGTTTATCTCCTGATTCTGCGCTTGGGATCTCTATCAGCTCACTCACCGATCTTGGATCCGGACCCAATAGCCCATATTCAGATGTTTCGGACACTATCTTTGTACCTGGAGACGAGGAAATGAAGTTTATGCCAAGAGACCAACAAGGTCTTTTATGCAAGATGCCGACCATGATCGAAAACTTCCGAGCCGTTGTCCGTGAGAATGAAGTCATGAAGTCAAAACTAGTTGAGATGTTTAACAACAAGGAAAAGATGAACTCCCAGTTGCAGTACTACTCGGGTCTTAGTGACGACCTTCAGAAAGAGGTCGGCGAAAAGGAAAAGTTTGTCATCGAGCTACAACACAAGGCGAATATTTTGGAAGAAGCGTTGCATGGATCAAAAACAAAGCTTGGAAACGTTGAGAGAGAATTTGCTGCAGTGGCTACCGAAGCAGATCTGGTGAAAACAACTTTGCAGGTTCGTGAAGAAACTATGGCTGAACTCAGAGACAAAGTTGAGCTCTTAGAGGAGAAAGAGAAGGCGTTGGAATTGTATTCAAAGTCGATGGCAGAAAAATACAAAAACGAAGCTACCCAGAAAGAAGAGGTTGAAAATTTGAACCAAAGTTTACATGACAAAACACAGGAACAGCAAAAACTATTAAAGAAATTAGAAAAGAAATTGTCCGAGTATTCTTCAAAGTCGAGAAGAGTTTCCGAGCCAGAAATTAAAGCTTTCACAGCACCAGTAGTAGAAAAACCAAAGCAATCAGATGTTGCTATGGTGACACTCGAAGGCAAGCTGGACGACATCATGAACTACAGCGATGCGTTGGAGAACTCGTTGACAGGTGTTGAGATGGGCTACCATCGCTTGCAAGCTGAGAATGAGAGGCTACGAAGAGAAATGGTTAAAAAAGAAGACTATGAGGAGCTAGAAATGAAACTTAAAGAGCAAGAAATGTCCTTCCACGAACAACAACAAGACAGAGAAAAGCAGATCAGTGAGCTGGAAAAACAAAGAGAAGTTTTAGAAAAAGAAAACAAAGAAAACGAAGAGGCTATTATAAGTTTAACCGACCGAGAGAAAGAATTAATAGACGAGTTAAAAGCCTTGAAAGAGAGCTTTTTACCACTACAGCAAGCAAACGATATGATGAAAACTGAAATTGAAGCTCTGAAGGAAAGCGTGAAGCAAAACGAGGAAAATCGAGTGAAAATCGAAATGGATCTCAAATCTACCAAAACAAAAATGTGTGAGATGGAAATTACCAACGAGGCCTATAAAGAGGAGAATGACAGACTAAGGAAAGATGTTATTACTTTATCAGAGGAAAAATGCGAGGTTGAATGCAAGGTTTCTGAGGCAGAAAGGCGTGAAAGGAAGTTGAATGAGCTGATTGACCAGGAACGAGCACAGCATAAAGAACTGAGAGCTGAACACGAATCTGCACTAAGCATCTGCGATGTGCTTCAAAATGACTTGTCCAAAGCTAAGGACAACATCAACAGCCTAGAAGCTGAGCAGGACAGGACACAAAAAGCTAAAAATGAGATGGAGCAAAAACTTATGGATCTTTCAAGTCAGAACAGTAGCGTAAGAGACGAGCTGAATGCCGCCAAGAAGGATCTGAACGAACTGGAAGAAAGGTACAAAAAAGCTGTTGATGCTGAAGAAATCTTGAATCAGAGGTTAAGCAAGTCATCTATGGAGAACGCTAGACTTTCTACCGCTTATGATCAGAGTCAGAGAAGAAGAAACGAAGCTGAACGAAATATCCTTGATGCTACTGCCAAAAACGACGACTTGGGCGTAGATTTGGAGCGAGTACGCACCGAGAAAGCAAGCCTGCTGAAAGAAATCGCGCAGAAGGAAGAAACCATAGAAGGAATGGAAGCAAAAAAGAGTGAGCTTGAACAAGATGCTCAAAAACTCACCAACGAGTTGTACCTCAGTACAAGAAAAGTTCTCAGCCTACAGCTAAATTTGGAATCACTCCGAAACGAAGTCAGCCAAATGGGCAAAGATCTACGACGTCTGATACTTGGCGCAGTAGGTCGCGAACCTCAAGATGAAGCGGAGGAGAAGTCAATGGAAGCTGATCTGGAAATGAATCTTTTTGAGAATGAAGTTGTTGTACAAGCTCTGAGGCAAGCTATTAAGGCAACAGAGAAAAGCTTGGATCAGATTCGACCTGAAGCAATGGTGTCTGAAGTTGAGAACAAAAACTGTGAAAAAGACATCGACTGTGTTCATAGAGAATTTGCTTATCTAAAGGTCCAACTGAACAGTTTTAAGAATTTCTGTCAGAAGCTTAGTGATGAGACGAAGAGACTGAAAGAAGACGTAAAAACTAAAGAGGCTCTTCTTCAAGATGCAAGAGAACAGTACGAAGCATTGAAAGAGGAGAATGGCGATAACAAAGAACGTATCATGGCATTGCAAGCTAAGTGTACAGACCTGGAGGCACTGTCCGCTGAATATGAAGAGAATGCAGAAACAGCACATAATGAACTCGTGCAAGCAAATCAACATATTGTAACACTTGAAAGCAACATTGCAAAACTGGAACAGAAGAAAAACACTTTGGAAAAGGAACGACTGGTCTTGCAAGAGAGAATGAACAATCTTGAAACAAATCAAAGAGCGTCGAAGGACGAGAGTAGAAGTGACAAGAAAAGAATCGCGTCTCTTGAAGTCGTGTACAACGAGAAGCAAGGCTTGGTTCGCGATTTGGAGATTTCTGAAGGAAACTTGGCGGAATTGAGGATGAAGTACGATGATGTGGTGAAGGATAAGGAAGAGATAAGAGCTGAGCTAGCAACAGTTAAGGAAGAGATGAGGCAACAAGGAATGGAACTGAAAAACAGCAAGAAAGACGCGACGAACTTCAAGAAGCACATCATAGTTGAAAGAGAAATGAGAACGAGAGTCGAGCAAGATTTGAATGAGCAAGTGGAAGAGCTTAAGACTGCCAAGAGGAGTTTGAATGCCCTGCAGCGTACACACGGGAAACTCGAAGAGGAGAAGGAGATTTTGGAAGAGAAAGCCAAATTACTTGAAGAAACTGCTCAAACGCTTAAAAAGGAGCTTGAAGTGCAGGGAGTTGAGTTAAAACGCCTACGAGATTCTCTCACTGATACCAGAAATGAGCTTCAAAGTACAACACTCAGATGTGACAATAGCGAGAGGGAGAAGAAAAAACTGATGGAAGAGTTCATCCATGCTGAAGAACAAGTCAAGAAACTACAAGAAACGTGCAATGACTTGTTAAATGAAAAAGGATATGCTACTGATAAAGTCGTGTCTTTGAATGAAGCTCTAGAATCTATGATTCGTAGCCATGACGACGCGATTGATCATCTTAAACAAGACCTCATGAACGCAAACAAGGATTTATCAGTGACTAAGAACTCGCTCGAGAGAAGCCAAAAACGCAACGAGGAGCTTCAACACGAAATCAAAAACCATGAAGACAAGATCAAATCTGTTGAAGAAAAGAAACAGGAGTTATTTGAAAAATTCTGGGCCACCCAGAACCAGCTGGGTGAGGCAGAAGGCTGTATTGATAACCTGGAGTCGGAGATTAAAGAATTAAAAAGAAAAGTTGCCAACCAATTGAACAAGATCGAGCAACTAGAAGACACGTCTCAGCGAGAACGAGAAGAGAGCGAGAAAGCGGTTGAAAACTTTAACGCAAAGATTTCAAAGCTGAAAACTCAGAACCAAAAGTTGCTGCAAGAGAGGGATAATCTAAAGTCAGCGCTTGATGAATCTACCGATGCCCTCCAAAGTACATCACAGGAATTGCAGCAGACTTCAAGTACATTAACAGAAAAGGAAAAAGGCTCGAGCTATCAGATAGAAAAGCTTGAAAATACCATCGATGATCTGAGGAAGGTATCTGAAGACCAACGTGTGGACTTGCGAAGAACGAAAGAAGCCTTGAAAGATGCCAATCGCGAGAACAAAGATCTAAAAGAGAAATTAAACACGACTGAAGAAAAGCTTGAAGTTTTGGAATCTAGAGTCAAAGAACAGGAAAATGATAACGTAGATGCTCTAGCAGAAGCTCAAGCTAAGCTGAACGTTGTTAGCAAGATGAAAGCATCAAACAGTGGGGAACGATTCGCGGAAATGCAAAGCAGTACTCTTCTAGCCGAACATGAGACTGATTTCGATGGAGTCGATGGACCGAATGAAACAGGGTTTGGAGCATCTATCAAAGACGTAGTGGACGCTTTCCATCTAGCCTGCATGTCTTCGTTTAGCGACAACAGATCTCTGCAAGAAAGTTTAGCTCAAACAAATGACGAAAATAACAGGCTCGAAGAAGCACTCAAGAAAGATCGTAACAACTTGGCTGAGATGAAGAGATATCTCCAAGAGACCGAGAAGAAAAAGACCAAACTTGAAGAAGAAGGAAAGCGCTTGAGACGACGACTTGAAACCTTGAAGCAAAAGGCCATAGAAATGGAGCGAAATAAAGACGACGAACTGTGCGAGCTTAAAGGAGAGAAAATGATTTTGGAAAAAGAGCACTGGCAGCTTAAGGAGGAGTTTGAAGAACTCAAAGCCAAGAATAAAGAGACGGAGGAAGAACGCGATAGATACGCTGAGGATTCGAATAACACACGTGTGCAGGTGATTGAAGCGCGCAGCGATATTAAAAAGGCGCAGGGGCATCTTGATGCAATGCAGGAGAAACAGCTCGAAACAAAGAAGAAGATATTTGAACTGGAAGCACGAGAGAAGGGCTTGCAACAACTGATCCAAGAGAAGGAGAAGGAGCTCTGTGCAAGTATAGCGAAGACGGATGAACTAGAAAAGCTATACGAGAACGCCAACCAGAAGAAGACAGACCTTTTCACTCAAGTTTCCAAAGCGGAAGACAATATTGGGAGCCTAGAAAAACAGCTTCAGGACAATAACGAGAAACAGAAAGAACTCAAAGAAGAAGTGAGAGCTTTGAGCTCTAAAGTCAATGAATTGGAACAAACTCTTGAAGAAACAGAAAACGATTTGAACAACATCAAGGAAAAGAATGAAGAGCTCGAGATTCAACGTGGTAGCTTGTTAGCAAGCAACGAGATCTTGAAACACCAGGTTGAGGTTTCTCGACGGGAATACGAGACGCTGAAGGATTCATACGACACGATTCATGAAGATACCGTAAACCTCTCAACCGTTCTGAGCCAAAAATCTATCGAGAAAGACAATCTCGATACAGAATTCAAATGCCTTGCACAAGAGAAAGAACGCTTGCAGGAAGCACTGAATTCCTCAGAGACGCAACTCCGAGAATCAGAGGATAATTTAGTCAAGTCATTCCAGGAAACTGAGAATCTAAAGCGCCAAATGTTGAAGGTACAGAGTACTGCTTGCGCAGAATCGGCCAAGCACCAAGGAGAAGCTGGAAAAATGAAGTCAGATCTAGAATCAACGAAGAAAGAGTTGGTTGAGAAAGAAAGCGATTACACCGAGAAAGTTGCAAAGCTCAAGGCCATCGAAAAAGACAACGAATCCCTTAAGAAAGAACTGAATGATCTGCGCATGCGTGAATCGGAATTGAAACTCGACTACACGTCAGCTAATAGTAAACTACAGAGTTATGTCCTCGAGAGGGAATGTTGGGAAAGAGAGGTCAAGACAGTGTTAAACGAAATCGAGCAACAGAAGAGCGCCAACACTGCTAAGGAGCACAGGTTGGATCGACTGCGCTTGCGCTACGAGCAAGAAATTGGATTCTTGAGCCAGCGAGTATCGGCGTTGGAGCGCGAGCTTAAAATGGTGCAAGAAGCCGCTGAACAGCAAAGACATGCAGACGATATTGCTCACAGACTGAGTCTAGAAGCCAAGGTAAGATGCTTATGAAAATAATTGATTGTGATTGGATAGGGAGTCGTAATACATGGTCAGTATACTATCATACTAGCATGTAGATTATATGGGGCGCAATAAAAAGAGCGCGCTTTTTTTAACGCAACAAAATTGCAGAACTAGTTAAAATAACATTGTCCAATGCCCAGACAAAAATATTACGCATAATTTCGGTCCGCATTTTCCAATCTTAAAGTTTACCTTCAAATTTTAAACAATTTTGTTACTGTCGTTATCTCTAGGACATGGAAATCGACAATTTTAAGATGCGTCTCCAAGCAACGCGACTTCACGCGAGTGACCGCAACACCGTCGTTGATCAAATGAAGAACCAACTAGACGAGAGGACGGCACAAATCAACGAGCTTATGGAACAGATGAAGATATTGAAAGATAGCTATCATCTGGAGCTGGCTAGTGTACAAGCAGAACTGAAGTGTTCACAGATGGAGAATCTATTGAAACTCAAGAAAGGTAAAGTTAGTTTGTTTGTTGTATGGGAGTGATTGTATCTGGTTGACTGATGTAGGTGGCAGCAACTACGCAGCCACTATCTTCATCAGCATGCATTATCCTCGTAATATCATCATCATCATTGTCATGTATCATTATCATTATCATTATATATTACGAGTCATCATCGTCATGTATCATCATGTATCATCTTCATCATGTATCATCATTATGTATAATCGTCATGTATCATCACCATCAGTCATCATCATGTACCATCATCATGTATCATCATCATGTATAATTATCATGTATCATCACCATCAGTTATCATCATGTATCACTATCATCATCATGTATCATCATCATCATGTATCATCATCATCATGTACCATCATCATGTATCATCATCATGTATCATCATCAAGTATCATCATCATGTATCATCATCATGTATCATCGTCATGTATCATCACCATCAGTTATCATCATGTATCATCATCATGTATCATCATCATGTATCATCATCATCATGTATCATCATCATGTATCATCATCACGTATCATCATCATGTACCATCATCATGTATCATCATCATGTATCATCATCACGTATCATCATCATGTACCATCATCATGTATCATCATCATCAGTTATCATCATGTATCACTATCATCATCATGTATCATCATCATCATGTACCATCATCATGTATCATCATCATGTATCATCATCACGTATCATCATCATCTACCATCATTATGTATCATCATCATGTATCATCATCACGTATCATCATCATGTACCATCATCATGTATCATCATCATGTATAATCGTCATGTATCATCATCATCATGTATCATCATCATGTATCATCATCATGTATCATCACCATCAGTCATCATCATGTACCATCATCATGTATCATCATCATGTATCATCATCACGTATCATCATCATGTACCATCATCATGTATCATCATCATGTATAATCGTCATGTATCATCATCATCATGTATCATCATCATCATGTACCATCATCATGTATCATCATCATCATGTATCATCACCATGTATCATCATCATCATGTACCATCATCATGTATCATCATCATGTATCATCATCACGTATCATCATCATGTATCATCATCATGTATCATCGTCATGTATCATCACCATCAGTTATCATCATGTATCATCATCATCATGTATCATCATCATGTATCATCATCATCATCATCATCATGTATCATCATCATCATCAAGAACATCAACTGAACAAGCTAAAACAAGTATGATGTGGTTTTATTACAGATATGGGCAACGACAACCAAATAACATCGAGTCAAGAATCAGTCAGTGATCTGTTAGAAGCAATCAAAGCAAGCAGGAAAGAATCAGAGAGATTACGACGACTATTAGGTAACAAAATGAAAGAGATGAAAAACCTTAAGAAACATCTTATTTCTGAGCGATTCCCTCGAGGAAAATCATCCTCTCTCCCGTCATACACGATGTACGGTCGAGATAACGAGGGACACCTTAGCCTAGAATAGATTTTAGAGTCAACTTCTTAATTTAAGTATCAATATTATTAATTATTAGGGTGCTTAAGAATATCTTGCGCGCAAACCGTTCGTGAAATTTTAAATGACTTGACTGTACTTCAGAAGGAAATTTATAGTAATCACCTTTTCATAGACATGAAGCGCGCAAGTTATTAAATATATAAAAACACATTATTAGTGTAATAAAAAACGAATGCCAGTCGAGTTTTGGCTTTTTGGCAGAGAAGACGCAAATGTTTAACATAAAAAAAAAACGGCTGAAAAAATATTCGTATAAAGAGATTCATTTAGATATAGTTTTTCCTCGTGAGTATTTTGAGTTTTTTTAGCAGAATTTTGAAATAGCTTGAGATTTATATAAATTAGACGGATAACGTGATTAACTTTTCGTGTGTAAAAAGACATTCCTCTCTCGGTCGCGCCTTAACGAGAGAGCATGGGAACAAGTAGCCTAATAAGGAAACGAAATGGCTTCCAAATTTTTTTCTTAAATTCTCATTTTTATTTGAATGAGAGAATTACGAGATGAAAAGCCACAGGTGCGTCATCGATTTTGGGAGGGTGGGAGGGGGGGGGGGGGGGGGGAGGGATTTGAAATAAGAGTGAAGGGAAACGGTTAAAGACAAATGAGTAATGATCGTCACGAACTAAGAAGTCTACATGATGGCGTCATTTTACTGTACCACTACCAAAATGCTTTGCGAACTTTCTTTCTTATTCAAAATCGTATTCCTTCATGAGAATAGTAAGACAATAGGTGTTAATTAACTGAACACAAGAAAGTGCGCAAGGGAGTCTGGTAGTTATAGTAAATGACGTCATAATTCAAATTTACTATTCCAATCCTTCGTTAGTATAGTGATTTATGCGCGCCACGTGTTTAAAATTTGCCACGAGGAGAAAATAATCATCATCCAACATGGCAAACAAGAATCAAAATTATTTGGTTTGTACGATACATCATCGCGGCCATGTTGGTGGTATCAGAGCAGTTTTCGTATGACTGTGAAAAGCTCACGGCACGAACACGTTCTTGACACGGCTAGGGATACGCCAGACCAATCATATTTCTCGAGAATTCACTCTCCATCCAATCAAATACCCGAAACACGGCATAAACACGGCGCGGACACGGTCACGCCAAGATCACGGCACTTTTAGACCAATCATATTGCGCACGAAAAAAATCAGCCAATTAAAATTCTAGAATAAATAAGCTTTTCACAGTCATACGAAAACTGCACTAAACCAAAGATACCTACAACATGGCTTCCATTTCGTTGTCATTTGACTCACACATAAGAGAATGCTTGGAAGTTATCAATTGCTATTCAGAATAGCGGGCGATGTTCAAAGTTGACCTCCAATATGGCGACAATAAACACGGTATGCGCTAATCAATATTACGCATTGATAATGAACTGTCGCCAAATGAATATGGCATATATATTTTCTGAAGCCTATTATATCTATTAATTTTGAAATAATAAATCTTAAAAAACGTTTTTTCACACTATGCAACATTTTTTGGGGGAAAACCCTGAATTTAAATATGTTGCAACAAAAAAATAACGGTCATATCTCGAAAGATGTTAGAACTTATCTTTTAGCACAGCATTGTAAAACATAATTTATCACTTGATATTTAGCGTGCACCAAATATGTATTATAACAAGAGTGTCAAAATTCAATAAAACTAAATATACATTTTTTAAATCTCTCTGTTACGTGTTTCTTTCTTTAAATCTAATGATATCATTATCTTTCTATCCAATATATAAATCTATAATAAAAATCAAATCAATATATAATTCACTTTTCGATTATCAATAATCAAGATAAGGAATCAAGTGTACATTGGTTATATGGCTTCATTTTTCGTTCCCTAATAACCTAGGTAAGAATATAAAGCTTCATTTTTCAATAGCCAATAACCGAAGTAAAAAAAAAAAAACCTTGGTTATATATAATCATTTTTGACTCTCCAATATCAGAGGGAAAAAAAAAAAAGGGGGGTACCTTGGATATATATAACTTCATTTTTGTCAACCCAATAACCATGGGCTATAGTCCATGCTTTTTGCCCAAAAATGGCGGAAAATGACCTATTTTGCATTCTTCATCAATAATGCATATTTTTTTAAAAAGGTGTGAAAATGGACCAAAATTGATCAAAAACATGGACTATAGTCCATGCTTTTTGCCCAAAAATAGCGGACAATGACCTATTTTACATCCTTCATAAATAATGCATATTTTTTCCAAAGGTGTGAAAAAAAACCAAAATCGTTCAAAACCATGGGTTATAGTCCATGCTTTTTGCCACAAAATGGCTAAAAATGACCTATTTTGCATCCTTCATAAATAATGCATATTTTATCAAAAGGTGTGAAAATATACCAAAAGTGATCAAAACCATGGGCTATAGTCCATGCTTTTTGCCCAAAAATGCCCCTATATGACCTATTTTGCATCCTTCATAAATAATGCATATCTTTTCAAAAGGTGTGAAAATGGCCCAAAATCGATCAAAACCATGGGCTATAGTCCACGCTTTTTGCCCAAAAATGATCCAAAATGACCTATTTTGCATCTTTCATGAAAAATGCATATCTTTTCAAAAGGTGTGAAAATGGCCCAAAATCGATCGAAACCATGGGCTATAGTCCATGCTTTTAGCACAAAAATGCCCCTAAGCGACCTATTTTACATCCTTCATAAATAATGCATATCTTTTTAAAAGGTGTGAAAATAGACCAAAAGTGATCAAAACCATGGGCTATAGTCCATGCTTTTTGCCACAAAGTGGCGAAAAATGACCTATTTTGCATTCTTCATAAATAATGCATATCTTTTGAAAAGGTGTGAAAATGGCCTAAAATCGATCAAAACCATGGGCTATAGTCCATGCTTTTCGCCCAAAAATGACCTATTTTGCATCCTTCATAAATAATGCATATCTTTTGAAAAGGTGTGAAAATGGCCAAAAATCGTCCAAAACCATGGGCTATAGTCCATGCTTTTTGCCCAAAAATGGCGGAAAATCACCTATTTTACATTCTTCATAAATAATGTATATGTTTTCAAAAGTTGTGAAAATAACCGAAAATCGTTCAAAACCATAGGCTATAGTCCATGCTTTTAGCTCAAAAATGCCCCTATATGACCTATTTTGCATCCTTCATAAATAATGCATATTTTTAAAAATTTTTTCAAAAGGTACAAAAATGACCCAAAATCGATCAAAACTATGGGCTATAGTCCATGATTTTTGCCCAAAAATGGCCAAAAATGACCTATTTTGCATCCTTTATAAATAATGCATATTTTTTGAAAAGGTGTGAAAACGGCCCAAAATCGATCAAAACCATGGGCTATAATCCATGCTTTTTGCCCAAAAATTGCCAAAAATGACCTATTTTGCATTCTTCATAAATAATGCATATCTTTTGAAAAGGTGTGAAAATGGCCTAAAATCGATCAAAACGATGGGCTATAGTCCATGCTTTTCGCCCAGAAATGACCCAAAATGACCTATTTTGCATCCTTCATAAATAATGCATATTTTTTGAAAAGGTGTGCAAATGACCCAAAATCGATCAAAACCATGGTCTATAGTCCATGCTTTTTAACCAAAATGACCAATTTTGCATCCTTCATAAATAATGCATATTTTTTGAAAAGATTTGAAAATGACCCAAAATCGATCAAAACCGTGGGCTATAGTCCATGCTTTTTGCCCAAAATGACCTATTTTGCATCCTTCATAAATAATGCATATTTTTTTAAAAGGTTTGAAAAAAGCCTAAAATCGATTAAAACCATGGGTTATAGTCCATGCTTTTTGCCCAAAAATGGCCCAAAATGACCTATTTTTCATCCTGCATAAATAATGCATATTTTTTCAAAAGGTGTAAAAATGACCATAAATCAATCAAAACCATGGACTATAGTCCATGCTTTTTGCCCAAAAACGGCACAAAATGACCTATTTTTCTTCCTGCATAAATAATGCATGTTTTTCAAAAGGTGTGAAAATGACCCAAAATCAATCAAAACCATGGGCTATAGTCCATGCTTTTTGCCCAAAAATGGCCAAAAATGACCTACTTTTCATCCTGCATAAATAATGCATATTTTTTCAAAAGGTGTAAAAATGACCCAAAATCGATTAAAACCATGGGCTATAGTCCATGCTTTTTGCCCAAAAATGCCCCAAAATGACCTATTTTGCATCCTTTATGAATAATGCATATCTTTTTAAATTTTTTCAAAAGGTGCAAAAATGACCCAAAATCGATCAAAACTATGGGCTATAGTCCATGCTTTTTGCCCAAAAACGGCACAAAATGACCTATTTTTCTTCCTGCATAAATAATGCATGTTTTTCAAAAGGTGTGAAAATGACCCAAAATCAATCAAAACCATGGGCTATAGTCCATGCTTTTTGCCCAAAAATGGCCAAAAATGACCTATTTTGCATCCTTTATGAATAATGCATATCTTTTCAAAAGGTGCTAAAATGACCCAAAATCGATCAAAACCATGGGCTATAGTCCATGCTTTTTGCCCAAAATGACCTATTTTGCATCCTTCATAAATAATGCATATTCTTTGAAAAGGTGTGAAAAAGGCCTAAAATCGATCAAAACCATGGTCTATAGTCCATGCTTTTTAACCAGAATGACCTATTTTGCATCCTTCATAAATAATGCATATTTTTTGAAAAGATTTGAAAATGACCCAAAATCGATCAAAACCATGGGCTATAGTCCATACTTTTTGCCCAAAATGACCTATTTTGCATTCTTCATAAATAATGCATATTTTTTGAAAAGGTTTGAAAAAGGCCTAAAATCGATCAAAACCATGGGTTATAGTCCATGCTTTTTGCCCAAAAATGGCCCAAAATTATCTATTTTTCATCCTGCATAAATAATGCATATTTTTTCAAAAGGTGTAAAAATGACCATAAATCAATCAAAACCATGGACTATAGTCCATGCTTTTTGCCCAAAAACGGCACAAAATGACCTATTTTTCTTCCTGCATAAATAATGCAAGTTTTTCAAAAGGTGTGAAAATGACCCAAAATCAATCAAAACCATGGGCTATAGTCCATGCTTTTTGCCCAAAAATAGCCCAAAATGACCTATTTGGCATCCTTTATGAATAATGCATATCTTTTCAAAAGGTGTGAAAATGACCCAAAGTCGATCAAAACCATGGGCTATAGTCTATGCTTTTTGCTCAAAATGACCTATTTTGCATCCTTCATAAATAATACATATTTTTTGAAAAGGTGTGAAAATGGCCCAAAATCGATCGAAACCATGGGCTATAGTTCATGCTTTTCGACTAAAAATGGCCAAAAATGACCTATTTTGCATTCTTCATAAATAATGCATATCTTTTGAAAAGGTGTGAAAATGGCCCAAAATCGATCAAAACCATGGGCTATAATCCATGCTTTTCGCCCAAAAATGACCTATTTTGCATTCTTCATAAATAATGCATATTTTTTTCAAAAGGTGTGAAAATGGCCCAAAATCGATCAAAATCATGGGCTATAGTCCATGCTTTTAGCACAAAAATGCCCCTAAGCGACCTATTTTACATCCTTCATAAATAATGCATATCTTTTTAAAAGGTGTGAAAATAGACCAAAAGTGATCAAAACCATGGGCTATAGTCCATGCTTTTTGCCACAAAGTGGCGAAAAATGACCTATTTTGCATTCTTCATAAATAATGCATATCTTTTGAAAAGGTGTGAAAATGGCCTAAAATCGATCAAAACCATGGGCTATAGTCCATGCTTTTCGCCCAAAAACGGCCCAAAATGAACTTTTTGGCATACTTCATAAATAATGCATATTTTTTCAAAAGTTGTGAAAATGGCCCAAAAGTGATCAAAACCATGGGCTATAGTCCATGCTTTTTGCCACAAAATGGCGAAAAATGACCTATTTTGCATTCTTCATAAATAATGCATATCTTTTGAAAATGTGTGAAAATGGCCTAAAATCGATCAAAACCATAAGCTATAGTCCATGCTTTTCGCCCAAAAATGACCTATTTTGCATCCTTCATAAATAATGCATATCTTTTGAAAAGGTGTGAAAATGGCCCAAAATCGTCCAAAACCATGGGCTATAGTCCATGCTTTTTGCCCAAAAATGGCGGAAAATCACCTATTTTACATTCTTCATAAATAATGTATATGTTTTCAAAAGTTGTGAAAATGTCCGAAAATCGTTCAAAACCATAGGCTATAGTCCATGCTTTTAGCTCAAAAATGCCCTTATATGACCTATTTTGCATCCTTCATAAATAATGCATATTTTAAAACATTTTTTCAAAAGGTACAAAAATGACCCAAAATCGATCAAAACTATGGGCTATAGTCCATGCTTTTTGCCCAAAAATGGCCAAAAATGACCTATTTTGCATTCTTTATGAATAATGCATATTTTTTGAAAAGGTGTGAAAATGGCCAAAAATCGATCAAAACCATGGGTATAGTCCATGCTTTTTGCCACAAAATGCCCCAAAATGACCTATTTTGCATTCTTCATAAATAATGCATATCTTTTGAAAAGGTGTGAAAATGGCCTAAAATCGATCAAAACGATGGGCTATAGTCCATGCTTTTCGCCCAAAAATGGCCCAAAATGACCTTTTTGGCATCCTTCACAAATAATGCATATTTTTTCAAAAGTTGTGAAAATGGCCCAAAAGAGATCAAAACCATGGGCTATAGTCCATGCTTTTTGCCACAAAATAGCGAAAAATGACCTATTTTGCATTCTTCATAAATGATGCATATCTTTTGACAAGGTGTGAAAATGGCCTAAAATCGATCAAAACCATGGGCTATAGTCCATGCTTTTCGCCCAAAAATGACCTATTTTGCATCCTTCATAAATAATGCATATCTTTTGAAAAGGTGTGAAAATGGCCCAAAATCGTCCAAAACCATGGGCTATAGTCCATGCTTTTTGCCCAAAAATGGCGGAAAATCACCTATTTTACATTCTTCATAGATAATGTATATGTTTTCAAAAGTTGTGAAAATGTCCGAAAATCGTTCAAAACCATAGGCTATAGTCCATGCTTTTAGCTCAAAAATGCCCCTACATGACCTATTTTGCATCCTTCATAAATAATGCATATTTTTGAAAAGTTTTTCAAAAGGTGCAAAAATGACCCAAAATCGATCAAAACTATGGGCTATAGTCCATGCTTTTTGCCCAAAAATGGCCAAAAATGACCTATTTTGCATCCTTTATGAATAATGCATATCTTTTTAAATTTTTTCAAAAGGTGCAAAAATCACCCAAAATCGATCAAAACTATGGGCTATAGTCCATGCTTTTTGCCCAAACATGCCCCAAAATGACCTATTTTGCATCCTTTATGAATAATGCATATTTTTTGAAAAGGTGTGAAAATGGCCCAAAATCGATCAAAACCATGGGCTATAGTCCATGCTTTTCGCCCAAAAATGACCTATTTTGCATCCTTCATAAATAATGCATATTTTTTCAAAAGTTGTGAAAATGGCCCAAAAGTGATCAAAACCATGAGCTATAGTCCATGCTTTTTGCCACAAAATGGCGAAAAATGACCTATTTTGCATTCTTCATAAATAATGCATATCTTTTGACAAGGTGTGAAAATGGCCTAAAATCGATCAAAACCATGGGCTATAGTCCATGCTTTTCGCCCAAAAATGACCTATTTTGCATCCTTCATAAATAATGCATATATTTTGAAAAGGTGTGAAAATGGCCCAAAATCGTCCAAAACCATGGGCTATAGTCCATGCTTTTTGCCCAAAAATGGCGGAAAATCACCTATTTTACATTCTTCATAAATAATGTATATGTTTTCAAAAGTTGTGAAAATGGCCGAAAATCGTTCAAAACCATAGGCTATAGTCCATGCTTTTAGCTCAAAAATGCCCTTATATGACCTATTTTGCATCCTTCATAAATAATGCATATTTTTAAAAATTTTTTCAAAATGTGCAAAAATGACCCAAAATCGATCAAAACTATGGGCTATAGTCCATGCTTTTTGCCCAAAAATGGCCAAAAATGACCTATTTTGCATCCTTTATGAATAATGCATATCTTTTTAAATTTTTTCAAAAGGTGCAAAAATCACCCAAAATCGATCAAAACTATGGGCTATAGTCCATGCTTTTTGCCCAAACATGCCCCAAAATGACCTATTTTGCATCCTTTATGAATAATGCATATTTTTTGAAAAGGTGTGAAAATGGCCCAAAATCGATCAAAACCATGGGCTATAGTCCATGCTTTTTGCCCAAAAATGGCCAAAAATGACCTATTTTGCATCCTTAATAAATAATGCATATTTTTTTGAAAAGGTGTGAAAATGGACCAAAATTGATCAAAATCACGGGCTATATTCCCAAAAATGCCCAAAAATGACCTATTTTGCATCCTTCAAAAATAATGCACATTTTTTCAAAAGATGTGAAAATGACCATAAATCGATCAAAACTATGGGCTATAGTCCATGCTTTTTGCCCAAACATGCCCTAAAATGACCTATTTTGCATCCTTTATGAATAATGCATATCTTTTTAAATTTTTTCAAAAGGTGCAAAAATGACCCAAAAAAGTTCAAAACTATGGGCTATATTCCATGCTTTTTGCCCAAACATGGCCAAAAATGACCTATTTTGCATCCTTTATGAATAATGCATATTTTTTGAAAAGGTGTGAAAATGGCTTAAAATCGATCAAAACCATGGGCTATAGTCCATGCTTTTTGCCCAAAAATGGTCAAAAATGACCTATTTAGCATTCTTCATAAATAATGCATATCTTTTGAAAAGGTGTGAAAATGGCCCAAAATCGATCAAAACCATGGGCTATAGTCCATGCTTTTCGACCAAAAATGACCTATTTTGCATCCTTCATAAATAATGCATATATTTTGAAAAGGTGTAAAAATGGCCCAAAATCGTCCAAAACCCAAAAATGCCCCAAAATGACCTTTTTTGCATCCTTTATGAATAATGCATATCTTTTTAAATTTTTTCAAAAGGTGGAAAAATGACCCAAAATCGATCAAAACTATGGGCTATAGTCCATGCTTTTTGCCCAAAAATAGCCCAAAAATTGCCCAAAATGACCTTTTTCGCATTCTTCATAAATAATGCATATCTTTTGAAAAGGTGTGAAAATGGACCTAAATTAATCAAAACCATGCTTTTTTCACAAAAATGCCGCAAAATGACCTATTTTGCATCCTTCATAAATAATGAATATATTTTCAAAAGTTGTGAAAATGGCTTAAAATCATCCAAAACCATGGGCTATAGTCCATGCCCTTTGCCCAAAAATGGCCCAAAATGACCTATTTTGCATCCTTTATGAATAATGCATATTTTTTGAAAAGGTGTGAAAATGGCCCAAAATCGATCAAAACCATGGGCTATAGTCCATGCTTTTCGCCCAAAAATGACCTATTTTGCATCCTTCATAAATAATGCATATTTTTTCAAAAGGTGCAAAAATGACCCAAAATCGATCAAAACTATGGGCTATAGTCCATGCTTTTTGCCCAAAAATGGCCAAAAATGACCTATTTTGCATCCTTTATGAATAATGCATATCTTTTTAAATTTTTTCAAAAGGTGCAAAAATCACCCAAAATCGATCAAAACTATGGGCTATAGTCCATGCTTTTTGCCCAAAAATGCCCCAAAATGACCTATTTTGCATCCTTTATGAATAATGCATATTTTTTGAAAAGGTGTGAAAATGGCCCAAAATCGATCAAAACCATGGGCTATAGTCCATGCTTTTCGCCCAAAAATGACCTATTTTGCATCCTTCATAAATAATGCATATTTTTTCAAAAGTTGTGAAAATGGCCCAAAAGTGGTCAAAACCATGAGCTATAGTCCATGCTTTTTGCCACAAAATGGCGAAAAATGACCTATTTTGCATTCTTCATAAATAATGCATATCTTTTGAAAAGGTGTGAAAATGGCCCAAAATCGATCAAAACCATGGGCTATAGTCCATGCTTTTCGCCCAAAAATGACCTATTTTGCATCCTTCATAAATAATGCATATCTTTTGAAAAGGTGTGAAAATGGCCCAAAATCGTCCAAAACCATGGGCTATAGTCCATGCTTTTTGCCCAAAAATGGCGGAAAATCACCTATTTTACATTCTTCATAGATAATGTATATGTTTTCAAAAGTTGTGAAAATGGCCGAAAATCGTTCAAAACCATAGGCTATAGTCCATGCTTTTAGCTCAAAAATGCCCTTATATGACCTATTTTGCATCCTTCATAAATAATGCATATTTTTAAAAAGTTTTTCAAAATGTGCAAAAATGACCCAAAATCGATCAAAACTATGGGCTATAGTCCATGCTTTTTGCCCAAAAATGGCCAAAAATGACCTATTTTGCATCCTTTATGAATAATGCATATCTTTTTAAATTTTTTCAAAAGGTGCAAAAATCACCCAAAATCGATCAAACCTATGGGCTATAGTCCATGCTTTTTGCCCAAACATGCCCCAAAATGACCTATTTTGCATCCTTTATGAATAATGCATATTTTTTGAAAAGGTGTGAAAATGGCCCAAAATCGATCAAAACCATGGGCTATAGTCCATGCTTTTTGCCCAAAAATGGCCAAAAATGACCTATTTTGCATCCTTTATAAATAATGCATATTTTTTGAAAAGGTGTGAAAATGGACCAAAATTGATCAAAATCACGGGCTATATTCCCAAAAATGCCCCAAAATGACCTATTTTGCATCCTTCAAAAATAATGCACATTTTTTCAAAAGATGTGAAAATGACCATAAATCGATCAAAACTATGGGCTATAGTCCATGCTTTTTGCCCAAACATGCCCCAAAATGACCTATTTTGCATCCTTTATGAATAATGCATATCTTTTTAAATTTTTTCAAAAGGTGCAAAAATGACCCAAAAAAGTTCAAAACTATGGGCTATATTCCATGCTTTTTGCCCAAACATGGCCAAAAATGACCTATTTTGCATCCTTTATGAATAATGCATATTTTTTGAAAAGGTGTGAAAATGGCTTAAAATCGATCAAAACCATGGGCTATAGTCCATGCTTTTTGCCCAAAAATGGCCAAAAATGACCTATTTTGCATTCTTCATAAATAATGCATATCTTTTGAAAAGGTGTGAAAATGGCCCAAAATCGATCAAAACCATGGGCTATAGTCCATGCTTTTCGACCAAAAATGACCTATTTTGCATCCTTCATAAATAATGCATATCTTTTGAAAAGGTGTAAAAATGGCCCAAAATCGTCCAAAACCCAAAAATGCCCCAAAATGACCTTTTTTGCATCCTTTATGAATAATGCATATCTTTTTAAATTTTTTCAAAAGGTGGAAAAATGACCCAAAATCGATCAAAACTATGGGCTATAGTCCATGCTTTTTGCCCAAAAATAGCCCAAAAATTGCCCAAAATGACCTTTTTCGCATTCTTCATAAATAATGCATATCTTTTGAAAAGGTGTGAAAATGGACCTAAATTAATCAAAACCATGCTTTTTTCACAAAAATGCCGCAAAATGACCTATTTTGCATCCTTCATAAATAATGAATATCTTTTCAAAAGTTGTGAAAATGGCTTAAAATCATCCAAAACCATGGGCTATAGTCCATGCCCTTTGCCCAAAAATGGCCCAAAATGACCTATTTTGCATCCTTTATGAATAATGCATATTTTCTGAAAAGGTGTGAAAATGGCCCAAAATCGATCGAAACCATGGGCTATAGTTCATGCTTTTCGCCCAAAAATGACCTATTTTGCATTCTTCATAAATAATGCATATTTTTTTCAAAAGGTGTGAAAATGTCTCAAAATCGATCAAAATCATGGGCTATAGTCCATGCTTTTAGCACAAAAATGCCCCTAAGCGACCTATTTTACATCCTTCATAAATAATGCATATCTTTTCAAAAGGTGTGAAAATACACCAAAAGTGATCAAAACCATGGGCTATAGTCCATGCTTTTTGCCACAAAGTGGCGAAAAATGACCTATTTTGCATTCTTCATAAATAATGCATATCTTTTGAAAAGGTGTGAAAATGGCCTAAAATCGATCAAAACCATGGGTTATAGTCCATGCTTTTCGCCCAAAAATGACCTATTTTGCATCCTTCATAAATAATGCATATCTTTTGAAAAGGTGTGAAAATGGCCCAAAATCGTCCAAAACCATGGGCTATAGTCCATGCTTTTTGCCCAAAAATGGCGGAAAATCACCTATTTTACATTCTTCATAAATAATGTATATGTTTTCAAAAGTTGTGAAAATGGCCGAAAATCGTTCAAAACCATAGGCTATAGTCCATGCTTTTAGCTCAAAAATGCCCCTATATGACCTATTTTGCATCCTTCATAAATAATGCATATTTTTAAAAATTTTTTCAAAAGGTGCAAAAATGACCCAAAATCGATCAAAACTATGGGCTATAGTCCATGCTTTTTGCCCAAAAATGGCCAAAAATGACCTATTTTGCATCCTTTATGAATAATGCATATCTTTTTAAATTTTTTCAAAAGGTGCAAAAATCACCCAAAATCGATCAAAACTATGGGCTATAGTCCATGCTTTTTGCCCAAACATGCCCCAAAATGACCTATTTTCCATCCTTTATGAATAATGCATATCTTTTAAAATTTTTCAAAAGGTGCAAAAATGACCCAAAATCGATCAAATCTATGGGCTATAGTCCATGCTTTTTGCCCAAAAATGGCCAAAAATGACCTATTTTGCATCCTTTATGAATAATGCATATTTTTTGAAAAGGTGTGAAAATGGCCCAAAATCGATCAAAACCATGGGCTATAGTCCATGCTTTTTGCTCAAAAATGGCCAAAAATGACCTATTTTGCATCCTTCATAAATAATGCATATCTTTTCAAAAGGTGTGAAAATAACCCAAAATCCATCAAAACCATGGGCTATAGTCCATGGACTATAGTCCAATAGCCCATGCGGTCATGGCGTTTGCTTGTGCTATGATGAAATGTAAGATTTCTGCTTAGAGTCAGGTCTTATCCATATGCTAAGGATCTTTGCTTTTTCATTTTATATACTAAATGCGCTATTGAAAATTCGGTAAGATATATTTTCGAAAGTCAAAAGGAATTTAAAGATATTACGGTTTACTTTCAAAGAGAAGCTATGGTTTTAAAGAAGTGCCCTGACTGTGGCCAAAATCTCGGGATTGCTTGCAAAACATGTTCTTGTGGACATGTATTTATTAGTAAGAAGCTACTGCAATCGACGGAACAAGAGAAAGAAGGAAATGATGAAGAGACAACTACAGGAGAATGCAAAGATGATCGAGTGGTTGTCGAACATGGCAGCCATGATGATGAGAACAACCAAGCGACTGACACCGACTACGAGGAGTTGATATCTTTCAGGGAGGCACAAATCACAATTAATGACAGATTAGATGTTACTTTAGCTGATGTTATTGCAGATCAAGACGATCTTAAGAAAGATTCCCGTTCTTTCTTTGACAAAATAATGGGTGAGATCACAAGCCTGAAAGTTGTGATGGATGATAAACTCGCAGAAGTGACCGAAAGTCTTGAAAGGAAGTTTGAAAAAATAGTAAAAGAGCAAGGCAAAAGAATCAACACTCTTGAGACTCAGGTAAAGATTCTGGAAACAAAAATAAAGGGGTTAGAAGAGAATAAAGAATCAGATTCATCGGAGTCTGAAGATGATGAAAGCGAGTCGGACTCTCAAGACTCAGTGATCAATGTCTCAACAATATCCACTCAAAACAGATTTGATCCTTTACAAAACCATCCACCAGAAAATGACTACAACCAACAAGAGAGAGAGAATACCTGTACTCCTACAGGAAATAACAAGCAACAGTCAGAAGCAGATGATGAGTCAAATATCCTTATTATGTCGGATTCTATGATGAAAGGAATAATTGAAAAAAAACTTTCAGTAAAAAATCACATCAAAAAAGAATATGTTCGAGGAGGCACTGCGGAGATGATAAATTTTATTGCCAATTTTGAAAGTGAACGACAATATAATCAAATAGTGGTGCACACCGGCACAAATGACATCTTCAAAAAATCGCTGGACGAAATAAATAAAAACATTGAAGAAATTGTACAGAAATGTAAATCAAGGTGGCCTAACGCTAAGATAATCCTCTCGGGGATCATCTTCCACAGATACAACAATACAAAGAATGATATAATCGACACAGTGAACAGCGCAACACAAAGGCTTTGCCAAAGCGAAGGAAATCATGCTGTACAATATATGAACAATGACCATATTGCTACATTAAAGGATGGATCGATAGACCAAGAAGTTTACTATGATAATCTACATCTAAACTCAGAAAAAGGGATGAGAAAATTAGCCGCAAATTTAAAGAAATATTTGAACTTAAATAGAAGAATAAAAGACGACAGAAAAGTGCCAAGAAGACAAATAAGAAACGAAAACTACCAGCGCTTCAAAGGACCATCATACTACCGCAATACAAGGAGCCAGTATGGCCAACATTGGCCCAAGTCAACTTTCTCTGAATATGGTAACAGATCAACTCATGAAGGACTCTGGAAGGCATTGCAGCCCTTAGCAAACTGGATAAGTACATTTAATTAATATATTTTATTTAGATTCTTTGAGTGATATATTTTCTCCCACTATATACATACATATATATAGCGGACTAGACATTACCGTTATATAATTATATAATATATATAGCAACTAAAGATAGTCAAATACAACAGTTTCTGTTATACATATGACCATCCCATTACGGTTGGGTTTTTGGAATATTCACGGGTACAAAAGTAGAGAATTTGGCAATAAATTAAAATTACAAGAAGTCAAAAATGACATTGACAAATATGATATATATGGGATAGCAGAAACTCACTCAGATCCTGAAAGTGATCTAGAAATGGCCTCATTTAAATGTTACACAAAATGTAGACCTAAGTCTAAATACAAAAAGCATGGAGGCATATCACTATATGTGAGATCTGAAATTACTAAAGGTGTTACACTAATTAACACAAACATGACGAGCCCCGGCCCGTTCAATCTGGTTTTGCAAGGATTTGAAGGCCTCGCAAATCGACCGCAAGTTCGCATTCTTGTGGTTTGAAGGTGTTGCAAACTTAATAAAGCCCGACAGGGTATCTCAATGAAATATGTTTATTAAATGTCAGCACTTACATATCTTTTTGTGAACCCGATACTACATCCTGCATATAAACCAGCATATAATATTGATTAAACATTGTACTTACAAACGAATAACGAAATGAGTACTCAGTATCTAGAATTACTCCTATTCTGTAAGACTGCCCAGCGAAACATTTATTTCTTCCGTTGAGGGTCTTTCATTTGGGTTATTTGATGTTATTTTTGTCACTAGGTTTTCAAAGGACGCTCTAAAACTTCGGCGAGAGACAGCTAACTGCAGCATTTTACCAAATGAAAAAATATCGCTTGCAATGGTTTCTCTTTGTCCTTGCACAACTTCCGGTGCCAAATAACTTGCATTTTGACTTCTGATACGTTTCTCTCCCTGCTCAATTAGCTTACTTTTACCGAAGTCAATTAAAATTGGTTGATATGTTTCACCAATGGGCTGGAGAAGAACATTGTTAGATTTGATATCGTTGTGGAGGTATTCCCTTCCGTGCACATATTGAAGAGCGCGACAAATATCGCGAAACACTTGAACAACTTGAGTCTTCTTCATAAGTTTGTTATAAATGGCTTTCTCCAGAGTTAGGTTTTCCCTCTCGGTTCCGTGAAATTGCAGTACCAGGCAATAAGGCTCTTTGACCGAGCAAATTCCCAAAAGAAGAGGCAAATTGGGATGATCCCCAAGTGCATGTAGTACTTTGGCCTCATGCAGCACTTCCTTTCTGCACCGCTCTTTTTCTGTTAAAGAATGGTTTCGCTTTTTCATTTCTTTTACTGCCACTTTTATGTTGCGATAATGAGCAAGATAACAGGTTCCAAAACTTCCACTTCCTACAGGGATATCTGAACATTTCGAGATCAATCGATAATCAACTTCTCTTACTGGTATTGTCACCGAAATATTGTCCTTCCTAAGGCGTTTATTATACGAAGGGCAATGCTGTCGCGCTAAGTATATACAACCTGAAGGTTTTTGAAAGGCAGCAGATTCAATAGATGAGTTTCCCCCTATTTTTTTTGCCAGCGTCACCATTTGTTTCCCTCTGCCGTAATTTCCAAACTTTGATTCCAAACTCGATCCTTCACTTTTTGCTCTACTTGTACTATCTTTCTTGGAATGTTTATTTGAGCACGTGGTGGCTTGATCTGACGTTTTCGGTCTATCGACCTTCCCTTGTTTATGTTCATTAGCAACATGACTTTCATTAACGTTGGCAATCAATGTGGGTACAGAAATGGGCTTTTCACGACGGTTTGTTAAAGGGCCCTCTTCAAATTCGCCGTCTAATAGACAATCCAATTTGATCCTCTTGTGTCGTCGCTCTTCTCTCTTCTTAAGACGTAATTCTGTATTTATCTTCTTCTGTCTCTCCCTTTTCTGCTTCTTCCTTTCTTCTTTCGTGTGCGGTCTTGAATAATATCGTGAGGATTTTCGAGAGCTTGTTTCAGACATGGCTAAGGCATGGCCCGCGAATTATAATTAAATGATCCAACGATATACCACTGACGGAATGAAATGCGTGGTAACTGAGTCTGAATATTCCTCTCCCCCCTCCCTACGAGTACGAAAGAACCAAGCCAAAAATAAAAGGAATCAAACAATAAATACCAATATGCAATCAATTAATAAAAATCAAATAGAATTATAAGCTAAAGGAGAGAAAAGTTCTTGAAAAGTAGGTTTGCTCCAAAAATTTTAAATCTGACGTTATGATAATCATTGGCCTACCCCTCCCCCACTCAGAAAAATTGTGTTGCGGATATGACGGAATGTGACATGATACACTATTGCCATTGCATACTGCTGATTTGTACTCACTGTAGAAGTTATGGCCACAACGTATGTAATTGAGTGTGGTTTTTGCCTTAAGAATTTCAAGAGTTTCTCCACCTTAAAGAAACACTTCGTTCTTAAACACCCAGGAACCGAGTGGGAAAACATTGTGCCAGTATTTAAAGACTGCAAGGATTCCACGATTGCTTCACTTCCGGAGTCCAAAGATTTGTCGGCAAGTGGTAATTTTGAAAACTACAAAGTTTGGCTTGCTGGTTTAGTGGAGAGAATGAACTCCTTATTTCATCCCCGTCTACCAGGTAGGCTATACTTCTTTTAATTTCAAAGGTTATTTCCTAAAGCGTAAAAGGTCACTAAGCAAAACGGGATTGTATCGATAAAATATGTTTAAATGAAAAAAACGGGATTGTCAACGACGACGTCACGGTTTCGCTAATAGACTTATTTTGATATCAAATACAGCTAGTCTTGGGTTGTCTCAGTAAAGCCCAACGGTTATTCAGATTCAATAAAACCACCCAAGCATTGAATAAGTATTTACTTGACTCTGTTGGAAATCTGATAACACAAGGACGCGAATGCTGCACGGTGCTTTTAAGTTTCATATTTATAATTTCCCGATATCTTAATAGCCACCATACCTTCGCTATATTACTATAAAACATATAAACTTATTTATTATTGTTAGCTTTGGCTGATTTACACTTGTCTTTAATTTCAGGGCGATGGGTCAGAATCGACTCGCATCAAGTTCCAACGCCTTTCTTCCAGCACTTGATTTTTACCTTAAATGCACAGGTCAACTCTGTTCAAAACAAGGTCGCACTGTGGACAGCCCGCATACAAGACAGCCTCTCAGAAAATTTCATACAAGCTCTTCGATTCAGATTCTTTTTTTATTGCATTGGAAGAACAAGGCCTTGTTGAAGTTAAAGACAAAGTGATTTTTTCTGGGAACAGTGAATGTCATGAAAGCAGTATTGAGCTCACTGCTGATGATTTAATCAAGCAAGCTAAAGCGAAAGCAAGTATTCCAAGAGTACTAAGAAAAAGAGCTTCTTCTAAGTCGTCTCTGGTGGTCGGCTATGGTCAGGGCAGAGCCACCAGAGAAATAGAATTAATCTGGTGGCCAAATCTGTACAGTTTTACGAGCCATGGAAGACTAATTGTCAGAATGTTCATTGAAAAAAGTGACTTTAAAATACATAATTGCTACATATGTTTGGAACCCACATAAAAGAACTACCTTTTTTTCAAGTTGAGCTAAAATGGTTCTTATACATGTACTGCATACTGAAATAGGTTGTCTGGTCTGAAGCCCTGGCAGCTGAGATTTTGTAGTTTTCAGCTTTTTACTTTTGGCAATGGCAACCTTTATTGAAATTATTATGGTAAATTATTTAGTATCCACTGAGAAATCATGCTCAGTAGGTTATTATTTATAAGTCTAAATTGACTAAATATTTAGCCTTGTGGCTCTTTTACTTTTTTGCACCCATAGATTGCTGTATATGCCTACTTCCTATGCAATGGTTGGTAGTTAGATCCTGAAGACTTTTTATAAGGCCCTTTTTTCATAATCGCTGAAAAAAATATTATTTCATGGAAGCATGTCATGAAATCTGTATCACAGAATCACAGGCGTGTCACCCAAGTGTTTCCGTTGCCAAACAGCACTTAGGACAACAGTATCATGACAATTTTCAATGACAAATATTTATCAGATATTAAACTTAGACTTTGAAAAACCTGAAAATATTATTTCATGGAAGCATGTCATGAAATCTGTATCACAGAATCACAGGCGTGTCACCCAAGTGTTTCCATTGCCAAACAGCACTTAGGACAACAGTATCATGACAATTTTCAATGACAAATGTTTATCAGATATTAAACTTAGACTTTGAAAAACCTGAAAATATTATTTCATGGAAGCATGTCATGAAATCTGTATCACAGAATCACAGGCGTGTCACCCAAGTGTTTCCGTTGCCAAACAGCACTTAGGACAACAGTATCATGACAATTTTCAATGACAAATATTTATCAGATATTAAACTTAGGCTTTGAAAAACCTGAAAATATTATTTCATGGAAGCATGTCATGAAATCTGTATCACAGAATCACAGGCGTGTCACCCAAGTGTTTCCGTTGCCAAACAGCACTTAGGACAACAGTATCATGACAATTTTCAATGACAAATATTTATCAGATATTAAACTTAGGCTTTGAAAAAGTTACCTGAAAATATTATTTTAAAGTACCAATGGTATTTACATATGTACATTCTAAGATGCCTATATATATTTGCTATAAATTGCATCATTTGTATAAACACATTTCATTTTTTCATGGTTTGAGGACCATATTCTTTAAGGGCAGCATTGCACTCAGCTAATGAACCAATCTTGTGACAGAATAAACCAAGGGAAGCAAGAAGCTGTTCCATATTTCATAGTTCACAGTGTAATGCACAAATATTAACAGCTGTCATGTTTTCGTCCAATAAAAGGGTGAGGTCATCTCTAATCCCTGTGAAGCTAGAAAAATTAAAAACATTTAAAACCACTTGTAGATACTTCTTTATCATAATTCTAAATACTTAAGATTAGCATAAGTGTGTATTAAATTCCAAAATGAAACAATAGTACAAATCACTCATGGGTGTTATCATATTCTAAGTCAACTAAAGAATGAACAATCCCGAGCATTAGATAAAAGGCCACAACGGTGTATACTTTCATTTGCTAGCTTTAACCAATTATGTGGAATATCCAAAATACTTTCAGATTTCAGTGATTCAATGATTAAACCTATTCTACTAGGGTACATTGTTAATAATATAATGTACTAGAATATTTATACTTCACATACCCTTAGTGCATGACAAAACATGCAGAATTCACCAAATCCTTTGCTACCAAGTCGAAAGTTTTCATCATCTTTCTTGCACAGCAACAGGCAAAATGCTTTATAGTCAATAATCACTGTTGGGAGATATAAGGAAACATGTACTATAAGTATTATAAGAATCACTTAATCACATACAAAGACACATTGTACATGGCCCTTGCTTTTACAAATCAGACTACTTAAAGATTTTAACACATTCTTTTAATGATTATGAGTTCAAAGCTAATTTTCAAATTACTAAAAGACTGAATTTGTAGGCACATGATTCTAGCAAAACACAGCGTCGGTATAGGGTTTCTGTTGTTGTCTTTTAGGAACCAAATTAACACGAAATAAATTTATATCAAAAGCACGAATAATAATAATTAACAAAAAATTTACCTTTAAATTTAACTTGCAAAAGTTTCCCATCAACAACAATGCCATTTCTCTTGATCACATCTTTTTGCCTGTTAATGTCTCTTACCAGGACTTTAATTTCTTTCCTAATAATGAGAAAGCAGTAATGACTTTGAGTACACTCCTTCAATATTAAATTAAAAGTCCATATTAATAATATCGTACCTGCTTTCTTCAATATTGGCTATGGCTAATGGGCGGACTGTCAGGGCACTTTGAGAAGAAAGGTAAGGATGGTTGCCAGGTACAATGCCAACACTTACTTGATCTTTACCTATATGCAATTTAGATACAATAAAAAATTCAAAACAAGTTTATTTTAACAAAGGTTAGCAGTAAATTGGTTAAAAAAAGCATTTAAGAGGGGAAAGTTTGGAAATAGGCAAAAGCAAAAAAAGGGTAAAAAGACAACACAAAGTAAATAAAAACAAAGTAAAGCAATTGGACAAATTAAACCAAAAACAAAATTCGAAGCAAAATAATACAAGATATAAGAAGATATAACTAGCTAAAAACTAGTGTGAGCTGCGTCGGTGTTTCTAATGAAACAGTAATGATGAAAAGGTAAATTATACACCGTGAAAAGATGAAAAAACTTACTGACGTTTCGGACGCTAGTCCTTCGTCGGAGTAAAAGAGCAAATTACTCCGACGAAGGACTAGCGTCCGAAACGTCAGTAAGTTTTTTCATCTTTTCACGGTGTATAATTTACTTTTTCATCAATACAAGATATAATTTAATATAAACTTTCAAAGCTAATAATGATACTCAATTACCAAAAAGTGGACGTCCATCTAATTTCAGGTGGAATTCCAGAACTTCACTTTGGGTACCATGGAGTCTCTGCTCCCTAGCACTCCACACAATAGCCTGTTCAAGGCTGACTTGATACCCAGGAAGAGAATCTGGTACTTCTCGAATTAACATTATCTGTTTAGCGACACCAAATATCGAAGAACGTAAGGCCTTCATATGATTCTTGATCGGAAGAATGCATATATTGGAGCTTCCCTAAAACCAAACATAATAATTCATTAAGCCATGGGCAAAATGTGACCTTACAGATTCATATCGAAACCTAACAGTTTAGGGGTGTGAAGAACACAATATTATGATAACAAAATAAATAACACATCAAAAATCCACATGATCATAAGGCATCAGTACTTACTTTCCTTCCCAATTTCGTAAAATTGATTATAGATTGCCAGTTTGCATCTGAAATTTTCGCCTGGACTTTTAAAAACAATAACTGCCAATCTGGCATTCTCATCTCGGCAACTCGCTGGTCCCAGAGGTCGTCCGAGATGAGCTCTTCGAATGCTCTTTTTACTCCCTTTTTCTCAGCAACCTCGTCCATTACCTGGCAAATGGTTTCTCTTGCAAAGGACGGCCTTGACTGGGGATCGTCAGTGCAGCATCTAGCCAGCACTGACGCCAGGGATTCCTTCTGACTCGAGCAGAGATCAGAAACCTTCTTCATAATGAAGTTTGACTTTGCTCGAGTTTTCCTTCGTTTCACACGTCCTGTCACCTCTGAGTTTTCTACCTCTTCGAAAGATTCATTGAAAAAGGGAAGACTGTGCTGTTCTGCATATGACAGGCTAGACGAGGTATATTTTGAACTTGGAGGGATAACTTTTGGCGGGATAACGTTTGGCGGGATAACTTTTGGCGGGACAACTTCTGGCGGGAGAATCGAGTCCTCAAGATCGATAGATCGTATCGCTGCCTGGATTTTTGGATGAAGGATCGTATTTACTTCGGTTATCTGCCTTCGATTAAAAAGATTTCCGATAATGCCAAATGCAGTAGCGACGTAAACTTCGTCGACTCTGACTTTGTTGGCATTCTCATGGAAGAACCAGCAAGATTGTACCGCGCTTCCATCACGAGTGACCAGATCACAGAGCTTAATTTTCGATATTTCATTGGGAAATACTCGAAAGAAACTCGATAAGGATGCCTTTCTTGGAGAGCCAATACAGTTCTCAGTAGTTAGAGCATACCAAGCTGTCGATGAATCCAGCTTTGCTGAGAAAACTTGACGAAAAATGATCGATGATCGAGCCATAACGCATTACATTGTGAGCTCTTACGAGCTCTACGCGCTGGAAGGAGTGATCAGTGAAGTACTGGTAGCACATTTCGTAAAGCCCGCCGAAAAAAGCCATATTCCAAATAAAGTATAATCCAGTTACTACGAAAAGAAAACTAATGACAGATATTATACAGTGTACAACTCCGCCATTTTGTTTTTAACACAAGAGTCTAATACCCATCAATCACTACGGTCCTTGCTATTGGATCAGACGTAAGCTAATTAACACCTGGATTGCCTTAGCAAGCAATCGCGCTGTGCCCCTGCTGTGACCAAAATGAATGGCACGGGGCTCCTCATGAACGACAATGTTATTTGGTGTAAATTAGATAAAAAATACTTCAATATGCCCAACAACATCTACATAGGTACAATCTATTTTAGTCCAACATCTTATGAAAATTCAAAAGGAGAAGATTACTTATCGGATTTAGAAAATGATGTTGTTAGGCTATCCAGCAAAGGAGATATAATAATTCAAGGCGATTTTAATGCCAGAACTGGCAATTTACAAGAATTTATTATAGATGATGAAGATAGTCAAATTTTCTGTGAGTCTTTACCCGAGGATTATGTATCTGACATTTCAAACGTGAGACAATCTTCAGATAACAGTGTCACGGATTCTAGAGGTACATCTTTGATAGAATTCTGTACCGAAAATAACTTTAGAATACTAAATGGTCGAACAACTGGAGATAGCAGAGGAAAGCGAACCTGTTATCAATACAATGGCAGTAGCCTCGTTGATTATGTCATTGCCAGTCAAAATTTATTACAAGGCATTCGTTATTTTAAAGTACATGATCTTAAACCACACCTTTCAGACCACTGCCAACTATCATATAACATAAATATTAGGCGACCCAGAGATACCCAACCTGAAGCACATAACATAGATTGTATTTCAGGTACACACCAGAAATTAACCTCAAATGATCAAGCAACATCAAAAATTCCTCAATTACTTAAACAAGACTATGCTGCAAAGCTGGAGAATATTTTCTCAGAGGATATCATAGATGAAACAAATATAAATTCACGTGTGAAAAAATTTACCAATGTTATTCAGGAACTAAGTATTAAAGCAGGTTTTCGATATTCCAAAACTATTGAAGAATCAAGGAAGGTAAACCCTTGGTTTGACAAAGAATGTCAAACTGAAAAGAAATCTTTATTACGAATCGGTAGATCCATTTGTAACGATCCAAACAACCAAAACTTACGAAGAAATTTAAGAACAAGGAAAAAGAATTTTAGAAAAATATGCAGAAATAAAAAGCGTGCATATTACGAAGCGAAAATTAAAGAATTAGACTTTAAGGACCCCAAAAAAGTATGGAAGCAATTAAAAACAGCTTTTAATTTAAAAAGTGCAAAACTTCAATCGAAACGAAAAGAGGTAAAGATTGATCAATTTTACAATATGTTCAAGGAACAAAATTCAAATAAAAATGATTTGCTTACTGATTCAGTATCTGAAAATATAGACGAAGAGGATAACACTGATCTCAATTCTAACATAAGTCAAGATGAAATAGCCAATGCTATTTCTTCTTTAAAGAATAATAAGTCCCCAGGTAGAGATAACATATTAAATGAATTATTGAAAGCCGGAAAAGAACAGTTACTTAAACCACTAGAAAAACTGTTTAACGCAGTTCTTCACTCAGGCGTCTTTCCGAAGGAATGGAGCTATGGTCTCATTATACCAATATATAAAAAAGGTGACGCAGGTTTGGCAGAAAATTATAGAGGGATAACCCTCTTATCATCTCTTGGAAAACTTTTTACGCAGATACTTAATAAAAGATTGGTAGATTACCTTGAAACTAATAATATTCTTACAACTGAGCAGGCAGGTTTTAGAAAAAACCACAGTACAGTTGATAACATATTAGTCCTCAAATCAATGATCGATAAATATGTCAAAACCAGAAAAAAAGGAAGTAGATTACTGTTCTCGTGCTTCGTAGATTTCAAAAAAGCATTTGACTCCATTTCAAGAAAAATTCTATTCGAAAAAATAAGTAAAGTTGGGGTAAAAGGAAGTTTCTTCTCGGTCCTTGTTTCTATGTATACAAATGATGAATCAGCTGTGAAAGTAGAAGATAAAATAACGCATACCTTTAAATGCTACACTGGGGTAAAACAAGGTTGTATGTTATCCCCTACCTTATTTAACATATTTTTGCATGATCTACCAGAAGTATTTGACGACGAAGAGTCAGATCTTACTGAAGTTAATAACTCATTAGTTAAATGTCTTCTTTATGCAGACGATCTAGTTCTGCTATCAACAACGCAAAAAGGGCTTCAACACCAATTAAAGAAATTGAAACACTTCTGTAATATTTCGCAAACAGCTGTAAATCTTGATAAAACAAAAATTATCGTCTTCAATAATAATGGCAAACGGATGAATAAGTATAAATTCTACTTCAATAGCAAAAGACTTGAAAACGTGAAAACATATAAATATCTTGGTTTGTTATTCTCCTCTATAGGTACGTTTTCCATCGCTCAAGAAGAACTTAAGAAAATAGCTCTCAAAGCCTTGTTTAAGCTCCGTAAGGATATGGGCGATCACTTCAGAACAGATATAGATCTCACAATACGACTTTTCAATAGCTTAATCAAGCCAATCTTGTTATATGGTAGCGAGGTCTGGGGTGTGGAAACAAAGAAAAATTTAAATATAGATCCACTAGAAAAAGTGCAAATAAAATTTGGTAAAATGCTTTTAGGAGTAAGTAAAAAAGCGTCTAATAACGCATGCCGAGCAGAATTAGGGCTCTTCCCAATAAGAGTTTACGCAAAATTAAGGGCAATCAAATTTTGGATAAAATACATGAATCGTGCTGATACTGATAAATCAAAACTCTCAGATCAGACAATAGCTGATAGTTTCTTACAGAGTTCGAACAATTCGAGATGGACAGAGAAAATAAAATTAGCCCTTGATAAGTTAGGTCTAAGCTATTTATGGCAGCAAAATACAAGTGAAAGAATGACTGACTACCAATTAACTAAGCTGATGAAAAGCATTAGACAAAGAATTGAAGATCAAGAATTTCAAATTTGGCTTGCAGACATACATAACGATTCGGGAAGAAAAGATTCACAGAAAAATAAATTAAGAACATATAGAACATTTAAAATAGATTATAAGCGAGAGGAATACTTAAGAGAGGTAACTAATATTAAACACAGAATAAGTCTGACCAAACTAAGAATAAGTGATCATTGTTTACAAATTGAAATAGGTAGATATACAAGACCATATACCAAACCAGAAGAAAGAGTGTGTCAGATATGCCAAATTGAAGTAGAGAGTGAATTACACTTCCTACTAACATGCCCAAATTACTATAATGAAAGAAAATATCTTGTTGATAAGATTGAAAATATAACACAATTACGAATAGAAAATTGGTTAAAAAACGAAGAAAAATTTGCTTTTATTATAAATCCAAAGAAATCAATACAAAAAATAGTAGCAAAATATATATATGATTGTTTCAGCAAAAGAAATAACAGTATTTCAATGAATATCTAGTTAATATAAAGAATAGAACCACCGTTATATTAAGATGTGCCTAAGTATTCCTCATCTGCACATATTACATTTTCTTCTTTTTCTAATAATTTGATATAACTTATGAAATATTGTAAATGTATTGTAAATTTATATTTGTGTGATTGTAATGTATTAATAGTTATTAGCATTAAGTCTTAAATATTTGTAACAGATATATAGACGCTAATAATGTAAATAAACTAAACTAAACTAAACTAAACATGCTTTTTGCCCAAAAATGGTGGAAAATGACCTATTTTGCATTCTTCATAAATAATGCATATCTTTTCAAAAGGTGTGAAAATGACCCAAAATTGATCAAAAGCATGGGCTATAGTCCATGCTTTTTCCTAAAAAATGCTGGAAAATGACCTATTTTGCATTCTTCATAAATAATGCATATCTTTTCAAAAGGGGTGAAAATGGACCAAAATCGATCAAAATCATGGGCTATAGTCCATGCTTTTTGCCCAAAAATGGACGAAAATGGCCTATTTTGCATTCCTCATAAATAATGCATATCTTTTCAAAAGGTGTGAAAATGGAGCAAAATCGATCAAAACCATGGGCTATAGTCCATGCTTTTTGCCTAAAAATGGCCCAAAATGACCTATTTTGCATCCTTCATAAATAATGCATATTTTTTTCAAAAGGTGTGAAAGTGACCCAAAATCAATCAAAACCATGGGCTATAGTCCATGCTTTTAGCCAAAAAATGCCCCTAAGTGACCTATTATGCATCTTTCATAAATAATGCATATCTTTTGAAAAGGTGTGAAAATGGATGAAAATCGTCCAAAACCATGGTCCATGCTCTTTGTCCAAAAATGGCCCAAAATGACCTATTTTGCATCCTTTATGAATAATGCATATTTTCTGAAAAGGTGTGAAAATGGCCCAAAATCGATCAAAACCATGGTCTATAGTCCTTGCATTTTGCCCAGAATGACCTATTTTGCATTCTTCATAAATAATGCATATCTTTTCAAAAGGTGTGAAAATAACCCAAAATCCATCAAAACCATGGGCTATAGTCCATGCTTTTTGCCCAAAAATGGTGGAAAATGACCTATTTTGCATTCTTCATAAATAATGCATATCTTTTCAAAAGGTGTGAAAATGACCCAAAATTGATCAAAAGCATGGGCTATAGTCCATGCTTTTTCCTAAAAAATGCTGGAAAATGACCTATTTTGCATTCTTCATAAATAATGCATATCTTTTCAAAAGGGGTGAAAATGGACCAAAATCGATCAAAACCATGGTTTATAGTCCATGCTTTTTGCCCAAAAATGGCCCAAAATGACTTATTTTTTGCATTCTTCATAAATAATGCATATTTTTTCAATTTTTTCAAAAGGTGTGAAAATGGACCAAAATAGATTAAAACCATGGGCTATAGTCCATGCTTTTTGTCCAAAAATGCCCCAAAATGCCCTATTTTGCATTCTTCATGAATAATGCATATTTTTTCAAAAGGTGTTAAAATGGCCCAAAATCGATCAAAACCAAAGAGTATAGTCCATGCTTTATATAATGTAATTAATAGTAATCTTTGTTGTTGTTGTTATGTATGAATAAAAAAATAATTTTTTAGATGAAACTAATTGGTAATGGTCACTTTATTCAAATATTTATCATTTATTTAAATCACGAAGTTTGTTTAAGAATAAGTTGTTGTTTTGTGTATTTATGGTTTTGTATATTCTTGGAACTCTTTTCTAATTTTATTATTTATTCCATGTTATATATTGTCATTTATCAGTTTCAAGTTCATTAAACCAATGTTGCTGGTCGTATTTCTAAATTTTCTTTTTTTTGTAATATCTATTTAAAGATAAAATAATAATATTTCTGAAAGTTGTTTGGTTGTAACTCCAATATCTCGATATAAAGCTCCTATCATTTGAGGAATAGTGCACTCGAGTAAAATTGTTTCATTTCAAATAAAGACTGGATATTTCATGCGTCGCTCTGAAGCGAAAATTTCTATTCAAGTTCGTTTTGTTTTATGGTAAAATAAGCCGTGGACTTCAAGTAGCTCGCTGTATCTTCTCAGCCCCAGGATGACAAGATAAGATGTATTTGTGAGTTTGTTTTAGGTAGTGAAGTTATTGTTTTGAAGGCTTCTTTATAACCTTTCTCTTGGCTGGCTTTTCTGATGCACTTTTATGTACTCTGCTCAGTTTTTCTCTTTTCATCCCTTGCATTTCTTGTCCCATTTCATTAGACTGTGGGCTCCCGAACATGTTCATCATACTATTGCCGGCCTCACTGGATGCTCCGCCCATTGATTGACCTGATAGAAAGAAAAATTGGCGATGGTTTAGTTGCGCATGCTCAGAAGAACAAAAGAATTATTTTCTTCCTAGAGCCCGTGATGCTTTTGGTCTCCGCATGGAGATTTTTCTGAAGACCAAAAAAAAGGGCGCACTCAAGAAATGAAATGACGATTATCCGAGAGATTTGGGGCACAAACTGGAAGACCGAGAGGTGAGGTCTAAATATTTTTAAATCCCGGATAATTTGGGAGAGTTGGCAACTAAGGGAAAAAAAGATTTTGATATAAGACTCACCTTCAAGTTGCATTCCTTTGAATCCCATTCCTCCCATTGACTCCATTCCATTCATGCCTTCCATTCCTCCTCCCATTCCGCCCATGGACATTCCACCCATACCTCCACCCATACCACCGCCCATACCTCCCATTCCTCCTCCCATTCCTCCTCCCATTCCGCCTCCCATTCCTCCCATACCACCACCCATTCCACCTCCCATCATCCCAGCCATTCCTCCACCCATTCCTCCACCCATTCCTCCACCCATGCCTCCACCCATGCCTGAAATGAAAAGAAAAAAACTGTGTTAGCGTCGGAGACATATCACAGGCTTATGAAACAATAAAGGACATTGTTTGCCTAACGCTAGCTAGTGTCTGAGACTGAAGAGCTCCGAAAATGTTCAAAGGATCACAGAATGACAAGCTTTATATAAATGACATATGTTGCGTGACATGATCGCTTGATCATAAAATAACCAGTGTTACATATGTGACATTTGTTTATCGTGACGTGCCGTCAGTGGCGAAGCACAAAAATAATCACAGGCTCAAAATGACAAATTTTATATAAATGATGTGTTGCGTGACGTGGTGGAAGGCTCATAAAATGACAAGTGTTACATGTGTGATATGTGTTACGTGACGTGATCACAGGCTCATAAAATGACGAGTGTTACAAAAGTAACATTAGTTGCTTGACGTGCCTCTCACGTACCTCCTTCGGCACTTTCAATGAACTGTTTTCCCATCAAAGCACCTTCTCCATTGCCACCCATTGGCACCATTCCTCCAGCACCTCCCATCTGGTCCTTCCATAGTGGCACCTCCAGCTCCTCCAATCGAGGTCGTTCCCGCATTGAACCCCATAGACATATCTCCGCCTCCCATACCACCCATACCACCCATTCCTCCCATTCCAGCCATTCCACCCCCCATTCCACCCATTCCACCGCCCATTCCACCCATTCCACCCATTCCACCGCCCATTCCACCCATTCCACCGCCCATTCCGCCCATTCCACCCATTCCTTCCATTCCACCTCCCATTCCGGGCATCCCGCCACCCATGCCTCCAAAACCTGAAAAATAGAAAAGTAAAATAAATGCTGTAGCTTCGAATATTATGAACCTTGGGCTGCCGTATTATGGAGGTATAAAGCAAAGCAAAGCAAAGCAAAGCAAAGCAAAGCAAAGAGAAAAAGAAAAGAAAAGAAAAGCAATGCAATGCAAAGCAAAGCAAAGCAAAGAGAAAAAGAAAAGAAAAGAAAAGAAAAGAAAAGAAAAGAAAAGAAAAGAAAAGAAAAAAAAAAAAAAAGAGAAAAGATAAGATAAGATAAGAAAAGAATAGAAAAGAATAGAAAATCATAACATTATCTGAATATATATGTGATCATAAAAAGCTTACCTCCCATTGAGTCTCCCATGGATCCGGGAACTGAAAAAATAGAAGAAAAAAAGTCATTGTTAAGAGACGATTAATATAAATATACTCTAGTGTGACATATAAAACTATCCTATAAAACTTATTTGGAATTTTAGTCATTCTTGGTAACATTCATTATTTCCAGGTTATGTCTAGGTTAAAGGGGTGGCAAAAAGAAGGGGGCTGCCATATCATTAACGGGAAAAGGGGAGTAGTTAAACATATACAAGATATAAGGGCTGTCACTTGAATTTTTTACGAGCACACAGAAATGTGGGGGTCTTAGAATTTTTTATCTTTGAAAAGAGTGGAGCATGATATAACACTGAAAATTTTTTCATAAAATTAATCATTATTCTTGGAAGCCTCCCCAAGACATAAATAATGAATGCTTCCTTAAAATAATTTTTTTCAATTTCTTGGTTTGCGTGCAAAGCATTATGGGCCATTTGTGACGTCATTCCAACTCCAATTGAAATCATTTGAATGCATAATGGCTGTGGTCTGTTTTCTTAAAGAATGATAAAGATAGGTTGGCAACAAAGCTGGAAACAAAGCTCTTTGTCTGTCCAATTGAAAATTTTGAAATTATTTGCGATGTGTCTGACGTAAAAAGATATAGACCACTGATAAAAAAAATATCTTAGTATGTTAGTTTAAAAATAATTCTTAAAATAATTTAAAAAATGCTATCTTAACCTCCTTCGAATCCGAAATCGCCAGATTTTTTGCTGGATGTGCTTGCACTGTTGCCATGGGAACCTGTTTGTATATCAGCCAATCAGAAAGCATTAAAATCTTGGAGTGTCGTTTGTCTCGTTTTACGGTCGGCATCTTGTTTTAGCCTGGCATTTTAACGTTTGTTAGACTGGAATGTTCTTGTTCATTTAAATTCAGATTTTAAGTTCGTTTTTTTTGTTTGATATTTTTTTAGTTGTCTCGTTTGTTTCAGTATTTGTATCAGTTTAGCACAGACATGTTCAGTTTTTAAAAGCAAAGTTTGTTTGTCTAAGTTCAGCTTGTTAAAAGACACCTTGGTCGTGATTAAAAAGTACAAAATTCCCAAGTTGAATCTGCCGGTTAAGGCGGTCACGTGTCAATTAGTCAGCGGCATTATTATAACAACAGCATGCAAATGATTTGGAGTTGGAATGGCGAGTTTTACTGCGATTTGAAGGTTTATTTAAATTTATTAAGTGATTTTTTCAATGGCAATGATTACCTATATGGAATAATATGCAATGGTTATCTATTGAGCTAAGTCAAGTTATCATGTTCTGATATTTTTTATTTATTTTTGTCGATTTACTGTCATTTTTTGTTTCACCATCATCATGATCATCTCATTATCTAACGCCATCATCATCTAACATCACCATCATCATAATCATCATCATCATCATCACCATTATCATCATCATCATCATTATCTAACGCCATCATCATCTAACATCACCATCATCTAACATCACCATCAACTAACATCACCATCATCTAACATCAACATCATCTAACATCACCATCATCTAACATCACCATCATCTAACATCAACATCATCTAACATCACCATCATCTAACATCAACATCATCTAACATCATCATCATCTAACATCATCATCATCTAACATCACCATCATCTAACATCAACATCATCTAACATCACCATCATCTAACATCAACATCATCTAACATCATCATCATCTAACATCATCATCATCTAACATCATCATCATCTAACATCAACATCATCTAACATCAACATCATCTAACATCATCATCATCTAACATCACCATCATCTAACATCACCATCATCTAACATCACCATCATCTAACATCACCATCATCTAACATCATCAGTATCCATCTTCTTGAAATTTGGACGGGAAAAAACGTCGCACATTCCAACTCCATGTGTTACAAATCATGCAAATTTGTTTGAAGGTACGTCTTTAAATGTATTGTTTCATAAGTGAATGGATGGATGGATGGATGGATACATCTTGTCTTATTAACATACTTTCCTATAAACATTTACCTATGAGTAAATATGACGTGCAATTAATTTAAACGACAAAGTATCAACTCACCCCCTTGTTTCTTTGCTTTGTGAGTCACATGACCTTTTTCTAAACAAACAAATAAAAACTTAATATATAAAAACGACACCATTTAAAGGCGTGATAACACGGAGCAACTTTCTTTGCAACTAGCCTCGCAACAGCGTTGTGCAACGGAGACGCAATCGTTGCAAAAAGTACAAATGAATTCCACTTTTGGCAAACATTGGTGCAACTAGTCTTGCAACATTTAAAAAAAATGCGCTTTAGTATATAACCCGTTGCAATGCTTCATGCAACTCGTGTCGCGACGCCTTTGCGAGAAAAGTTGTAAAGAAAATTGCTCTGGCTTAATTAGTAAGTTCTAAATCTATGTGAGTCATAGGTTGCTATCAATAGACGTCAATTCCGGTAACAGCTGCGTTTTTAATGGCTTGTAAAATCTTGGAGGTTGTTTTGATCTCTTGTTTTCTGGTTTCATGTCGTAGAAATAGTCAAATACAATAGTTTAGGGATTTAATTTGATATGTTTTGACTTAACATTCGCTAGTTGCCCCCCAGTCAACCACTTGTTTGCCCCCCCCCCCCCAGTCAACTCCAAAAAGTCACGTGATTGATAGTAAGCAATCATTATTAACACATCATTAATTAACTATTGTTAATATAATAAAGATACTTACTGATATGTCGAGCAAAACCTGAAAAAAAAAGAGTCGAGTAAATGAAAACAGTCTTTCCCATTCATTTCCCTTTTTTCCAATCCCACATTTATCTACCTCTTTCTAAAAAATAAAGTCTTCGACGTTTAGGAGCTTCCGGAGGCTTAGGTGCAACAGGCACTTCCGGTTTATCGTACACGTCATCAACGTTTCCTACTTCCGGTAAGTCACTCGCACTGGGCATGCGCGGTAGTTGGTATTCAAATTGTGCAATTCTCGGCATTGGAAAGATGCATCCTCCACCCATGTTGTTAAAACCACAGGGATATAGTGGTGTGTCGGGTGTATCGGGGACTGTCGGTCCTGTCACGGGTGTATTGGGTGTCTCCGGGGTTACCGGGGATGCTGGAGTTCTTGGACTTTCTGGAGTGAGTGGAGTCTTGGGTGTCTTTGGGGTTTTGGGTGTCTCTTTTGAGGCCGGCGTCTCGGGGGTTTCCGGGGTTTTGACGGAGCCCGGTGTGTCGGGTACCGGCGGTACCGGCGGGTGTATCGATACCTGAGCATGCGCAGTGTCTATGATGACGAAACGGAGCTTCAAGGTTTTCGTAACTTGATCTCTCCCAGATCCGCATTGTTGATAAAATATTAATTGAAATTAATAAATGACTCACCTGATGTTACTATGGCAACAAGAACCAGTACAAATAATGGTCTTAAGTACTGCATGTTACTGAAACGAAAACGCTAAATTGGTCAGCGGTGATAAGTACAAGCCATGCGCTACTTCTATGTGCAAAGTGCACTCCTTTAATCTGTAAGTTCATTTTTTCTTTTTTTTCCAATAATTATTCTTTTTCCCCCTTTTTTGTCAACTGGAAGAAGCGCGAAAGGGTAAGTCACGTGCCTATCGCCGCCATATTGAATCGTAGAAATTTGTCCATTTTGAAAATTTCTATAAAAACTTAGGATTCCTTCTAAGACAGGATACGACTTTATATCCTCTTTGATGTCCATTATGATCATCCAAACTATACCAAATTATTCCTTCTAATGTAACACCAAAAGGCGTCAAAAAAGAAATAAAAGCCTTTCAACTACGACCGAAACAACCTGTTCTATTGAAAACCAAAATAATATCCAAAAATAAAGTTACTTGTCTATAAATATGCCTAGTTAATGTTGTAGGTTTTTATCACAACAAATAATGCTGTAAAATAAAAGCAAATGCAACTTTTATGTCTTTATCGAGTTAAAAAAAGTCTTTGCTGGTGGTACGTGGAAGGACTGTTTGGGCGGGCTGCGCGTTTTTTTTGTTTTTTTTACAGTTTATCAAATCAACTATGAAATATCCATCGCTATCAAATCAACTAAGAATATTTAGAAATAATCTTAGCGCTAAAAATAAAGCTCTTAAAAAATAAATGCACTTATTCCAGACTTATGATGATGTTAGGGAAGATATTTAGATTAAATTAACTAAACAATTTTGAGAAAAATGTAAATAGTTGCTTGCTAGACACAACAACTTTGAATATATTTCTTCGTACTACTTCTTTATAGAGCTATTTTTATCATTTATCATTTTACTTACGATTTAAGGTCCAAGCTTGATTCCCTTCTTGTTTCTCGTTAAAGTTAGTTTCTTTCTAAGCTGTTGTAAAATGTGTCGGACGGCTGTGATGGTGTTGGGGAAATCTCTTTTATTATTCATAAAGAAAACTATTGGAGCGTTAAGCAAATAGATTATGACATAAGATCGTTAGATCACAGAGATAGATGCCCTTTAGCGCAATGCATCACTGCAATCAAAATTTGTCATTTCCGTCAAAACAACTTTTTTAAACGTCGCGTTCTACTTTGAAAGTCGTGCTTAAAATCCAAAACAATACATACATACAGTCGAATTTTGGATCTTGTGCAAGACTACAAAACCTGTTTGTAGTCGAGAAAACTCGGTTAAAGGTTGACTACATTATTTAGAAGATAGCTGGTGATTGTTGTGTGGAAAATCGTTCAACAGGTATTCCTTTTCTCGTCCAGTGAGCCGTTAAAACTACCCTGTGAAGCTCAAGTATCAAAAACTTTTTTCTAGAACTTTATTTTTTTGTTTAAAACGCAAAACGCATGGAGTGATTGAGGCTTTCGTTTAAACTTTTAACGGTAGCTATAATTGAACTCGAATTTAGAATCATTGATTTTTGCAGAGGGAAGATAAATGTGTCGAAAGCACTGAGCATCTAAGCGACTATACTCGTTTTCACGCGGAGAAAACAAAAAAAAAAAAAAAAAAAGTTTAAATTAAGGCGAATATTAATTATTTAATCAAATGGACTTTTTTCAATTTTACGTCCACTTTTACGTCCTTTTTACGTATAGCGCACGGCACGGTACGATCCGTTGAACCAATCCCACCTCTCGAGACGACAGCCAATCAATATTCTCGAATACGGTACCGTCATAGTAACGGCAAGACGCGTCTGTACCATGTGCTTTGATAGACAGTCATGCCGGCGTAACTCTTAATCTATTGCAATTAATAAATTTCAATGATTGGCCAAAGTCGATATCAATGTGTTGAATCAACACTGGAGTGATGATTTCGGGAAATTTTAAAATTTATTTCTAAGAAAATAACCTTAGCGGGATCATGGGAGTTGAGTCACATTCGAAGCACACAGCCCCAGAATTTCGTGCGGCCTTAATTCGTTACCATTGCACTTTCTACTTCGATCAGGAAAGGCTGGGTTTTTAGCGTCACGATAGATCGAATAGTTTTAAAACGAATGATATTTGGAGCATGCGCATTAAATATTGCTTATGAAATTTAGAACAATCTCGTACCCAGAGCCCATATTTCTTACTGCGTATGTTTCGTTGAGCACGAGCACTAGTTAGAAACAAAGGCTCTAAGTACGAGATGGGTTTAGGAAATCTCTATTTGGAGCATGCGCAGTAGATCGAGGCGTCTATTTGTTACTGATCAAGGTTAGAAATCTCTATTTGGAGCATGCGCAGTAGATCGAGGCGTCTATTTGTTGCTGATCAAGGTTAGAAATCTCTATTTGGAGCATGCGCAGTAGATCGAGGCGTCTATTTGTTGCTGATCAAAGATGGAAAATCATCTCTGTTTGGAACAGGCGCCATAGCTCGGGTTACAAAGGCTGCTGATTGAGAGTCAAACTTTTGGCGACGCCTTGGTTGAGATCCCCTGCAGCAATAGACACAGGCTATTATCAGCATGATGGTTATGAAGATGAGGAGAGTGATTGCTATCACTAGCGGAAGATGTACCGCCATGATGGTCTGTGTGACCTACGGGGAAATAAGATAGGATGAAAGAGAACTGAAGAATGGGGAAAAATAGTGTCAAAAACGAATAATGGAATTATATATTATGTAATGTCCTTGGTGGAAGAAACAAAATAAAATGAAATAAGATAAAAGTACGAGTAGTGAGAAAATAAAGGAAGGAAGGAAGAAATATAAAGTAAAAAGATGGAAGAACAGATAGATACGAGGAAAAAAAAAGACAAAAAGAAAGAGAAATGAATTACCTTTGGTTGAAAAATCAAAATCAAAATCAAAATCAAAATCAAAATCAAAATCAAAATCAAAAATCAAAAATCAAAAATCAAAAATCAAAAATCAAAAATCAAAAATCAAAAATCAAAAATCAAAAATCAAAAATCAAAAATCAAAAATCAAAAATCAAAAATCAAAAATCAAAAATCAAAAATCAAAAATCAAAAATCAAAAATAAAAAATCAAAATCAAAATCAAAAATCAAAATCAAAAATCAAAAATCAAAATCAAAATCAAAATCAAAATCAAAATCAAAATCAAAATCAAAATCAAAATCAAAATCAAAATCAAAATCAAAATCAAAATCAAAATCAAAATCAAAATCAAAATCAAAATCAAAATCAAAATCAAAATCAAAATCAAAATCAAAATCAAAATCAAAATCAAAATCAAAATCAAAATCAAAATCAAATAAGTAAAATCAAAAATAAAAATAAAAAATAAAAACAAAAATAAAAAACAAAAATCAAAATCAAAATGTACGAACGAGAAATGAAGGAAGGAAAAAACGAGGAAAGAGAAGATTAGAAAAGAAGAAAACAAAGGAAATAAAAAGGAAGAAAGAAAGAACAAATGATTGAATAAATTAGAGGTACAAAAATATCACTTGAGAAAGAACCGAATAAGGAATTATTTACTAGATAAGATCACTTAAAAACTAGGAAATGCGAAAGGAACAAAAATAACTTTCCGATTTCATACATCAGTACAAATATTCCTCGCGAAACAAGCAATTTTTGTGTGCAAAATAACGTCCACAATAGACAAACACATTCGTATTATCAAGGCTAGCGAGTGCGCTTTGATGTTCTAAATGTACGCTAAGTGGCTCAGCTCAATCGTCTTAAAACAATCCTCAAAGTAGGAGTCGAGATCAAAATTGCTGTAATGTACTGTCTCAAGTTTATTGAAAAAAATAATATCAATGTTGTTGTTTAGTTTTGCTCCGCTGACTATTTTCACTATATATATATATATATATATATATATATATATATATATATATATATATATATATATATATATATATATTTTTTTTTTTTTTTTTGACTAAAATAAATAGATTTGCGTTTGGAAAACGAAAAGCGTACCGTGTTCCTTCGTTGAAAAGCTTTTTCGCAAATCATTGTGGCCAACGCACGATAAGATTCAAAATAATGAATTTTAAGGAAAACAAAGGCGTTTTTGATTGTCATGCACGAGACTTAACTTACCAGTTTATGGAAAAAAGGTTATAAAATCAGTGAGAAGAGAATAGATTGTCGACTATATGAAGTCAGTTAAATTTGAAGACAGTCGCATACAACACGAAGATGTAAGTACGCTAACCTCAAACATGAAGACTGCGTGGTCGAGTTTTCTTGACGTTAAATGATGCATATATTCAATGATAAAACGTTGCTTTCACTGAAAAGGCACTATATCTTATTAAGACAAAAAGATGGCAATCTGAATGGAGCGATGTTGATGTTTTTTACGCTGGAAAAAGTCCGTCGGCGAGACAACCAGCTCAGCTGCTTATGCATCGAGGTCAGCCTGGAGCCAATAAGAGATTCTAGTCAAATTACTTCAATGAGGCAAAATTTATCATCCGATTGGGCAATAAAACCATCTAAGGTTTACGCACGGCCTGCATGCAAATATAGAGAGGTTTTCACGATTGGGAAGTGAAACGTATGTTACTGACTTACAGCACGTGTACGTACACGGTACGACATGCTGTAACATTGAAATGGCTTCCCATAGGAATGGATATCGTATGAGTGGGAAATATACTGTACTAACTTATAGCAAGACATGAAGTAACATTGAAATGGCTTCCAATAATAATGGTTATTGTATGAATGGGAAGCGTAAGGTACAGACTGTCACTGCGCACACGGTAAGACATGCCGTAGCATAGAAATGGCATGCCATTGTCATCCAGTAATTCCGCATCCAATCACAACGACTACAGTATACCTACGAATTTGCCGCATCGTTTCCCAACTCATACAAAACCGCTCTAACACGCGCGGGAGATCGTACTTTGTGGAAACAAATAAATCCTTTGGTTGACGTCAATGAAAATGTTTTCATGACAATGCCGGGAACCAGAGCTTAGAACGGCAGGTACACTTAGCATGTCATATGGAAACGCCTTTATCGATGTTCACCATCTGCGCGTGCTTTGAAAACAAGTTATCCAGTTAAGTTAGCCTCCCTAATTCTTTACTGACTCGTCTCTTTCTGCGGACAAACTTGCTTTGCATAATTTTGATGCAGAGCAAGCATAGGGACAAAACTTGTTCTCTGGGAGTGGGGGTGGGTTGGGGTTTTTCCTTGAGTGGTAGTGATAAAGATGTTAAGGGGAGCAGCATACGTATAGAATATGGAAGACAAACTTAACTCCCCCTGGGGGAGGGGAGGGGGGGTTAATAATATGTGTCAGCAGAAGGGCCGTCATGATAACCATTAAAATTTAGGTCTGACCGTATGACTGCATTTAGGCATGACTTCTGATAAGTGTTATCTCACGTGATTCTTCAGCTACTAGCCCATTACTCGATGTAGACATCGTGGATACTATCTGTGGGAAACAATGCACAAGGCATGCCTGAACATAGATTAGGAATAGAAGGATTGAAAAGGAAGCAATGTTCAAACGAATGATTAGGCAAATGATCTGAAATAGTGCATTAGATACCTGGCGTCCATGCAAAAGTGAGGTGTCATGAAGCTTGCGGGCAGACGTACGAACGGACAGACAGAAGGAAGGACGGACAGACGGACGTACGAACGGAAGGACGGACAGACGGACGTACGGACGGACAGACAGACGTACGGACGTACGAACGGAAGGACGAATGATGACATTTGAAAATCATTATCATGTAGGAGAAATAAAAAAGTAAATAGAACAATTATTAAACCTTGATAATGGAGTCAACATGACTCTGAAACGTCGGATTTTAGCGTTAATTTTCATTATAAGTACATTTTCAAAATCTGTCTTACTTAAATAAAACAAGACTATCAATATTAATTTCCTTTTTCAATAACCTTTTAAAAAAGTAAAATAAAAAGGTGGGGGATGGTATGCACCGTCAATATCATATATATACATTTATGTAAATATCTTCAGACCAGACTGGTATAAAACAGGTTTTGACAGGTTAAAGATCATGTGATCTGTTTGTTTTGACTGTGTTCAAGATCAGTATTTGGCGCATCGAGGCAAAAGAGATGTTACATCTATGCAACCAAAACAATTACTTTTAGATGTTGAAGATCGATATCACGATGGCAAAAATCAGAAGTATGATAGCATTTTCAGCCATTATTTTCACGTCAAATGTTATTTCTTTGTCTAATGATTTGGACACAACAGAACGACCTACATCAAAACAGTCACGTACTTCTTCGCGTACAGACGAAGTCTCGATACCTACGAAATACACTATTACGACAATATTAACTGAATCGAATCCTGAAGAAAAAGACGATCTTATCGCTGGATTAGAGCCTGGCGAATTTTATGGTGGAATAACGTTGCTTGTTCTTGTATTGTTTTGTGTTATGCTATGCAGTTATTTATGCAAGGAGAAAAAGAACGAAAACGGTGTATCTACTTCAGGGGAAGCTAAGCCGGATACTACAAACGATAATCAAAGTCGAGGAAAGAATACGGTAATCGAAATGACTCCGGTCATCGTTAGAGACAGCTAGTCATGAAACAAGATGCGAAGAGCTTTCACAACGCGACGGGGCCTGCAGGCACGCTAGAACTCATCGAGCTTGACGACATAAAAGCTTGAAAACCTCGGACCCAAATTTATCATTTCTACTTAGATTTCGAACATAAAAATTGGAATTGTTTGAAAATCTATTCGTATATTTTTTACACTTTGGATAAAAAGACTTGTATGGATATTTATACATGTAATATAAGATATTTAATGCACGCTGATATATTGTTTTTTTAATTCGTGCTTTTAAGACCGGAAACGGAAAAGCGATGAACCGTAAAATGTTAAGTAGGGAGGGGTGGTGTGGGACTAATTTTCGTACTTCCTTTAATACCGTGACGTCATAAAAACGAAGACAAAGGCGAAATTCGGACCACAGGTAGCCCAAGCTTGGTTTCTGTGGTGTCCTGTTATAAGGAAATGTATGGGGATTCATCAAAAATTTCAATAAAATCATCAAAACGTGACATAAAGCCTCGAAATTTTACCCTATCATTGAGAAATAGCACTTCTTTCGCTCTGTGTGGTTATTTTTTGAATTTAGCCCGTTTTAAGGATTTTTTCCCCCACCAGTAAGAAATAAGAGAAGGTTGGAAACTCGGGATCCAAAAGCGAGCCATCACGTGTCATCATTATAAGTTAAATACTTTTGTATCCTAGGCCGTTAAAAAATACACTCACCATAATTTCGAAGAAAGACTATATCCAAATCCAATCCGCATGTACGATACGAAGACTTCCGGCTTGACCTCGGGTCGGTTGCCGAAAGAAATCCGTCAGTTGAACTGGTGTACTGTGAGCTCCAAGTACGGGTCAGAACAAACGAGGTAGTATGTGAATACAGGCAAATTTCATGGCTTAAAGACGCGAAGACTAATCTCTAATGCGACTTTCTCGGTTCTGTAGGGATGTGAGAGAAGGGTCATGACTAAAATTTGGCGCTGGAAAGAAAATTCGAAGACGTACGAGGTTTCAAAGACTCGTGATGGCTCGCTTTTGGATCCCGAGTTTCCAACCTTCTCTTATTTCTTACTGGTGGGGGAGAAAAATCCTAAAACGGGCTAAATTCAAAAAATAACCACGCAGAGCGAAAGAAGTGCTATTTCTCAATGATAGGGTAAAATTTCGAGGCTTTATGTCACGTTTTGATGATTTTATTGAAATTTTTGATGAATCCCCATACATTTCCTTATAACAGGATACCACAGAAACCAAGCTTGGGCTACCTGTGTTCGGACAAACAAATTTACAAGTTTACTTTCAGCAGATAATTTTCACAGCCGATCGCAGTTGATCTTAGTTTACATAGGTTATTATTGTAACTTTAAGTAAAAATAATAAAATCGGTTCGTATAATCCTCGTAGCGGTTAAACAGAATGCAATGTTTGTCCGAATCTTTAAGAATCAGTGTGCTGCGCTATTTTGACAACACCAACAACAAACAAGCAAAACATAAATAAGATATAAATAAAATATTACACTTTGTAAATAAACAATTTTACTGGAATAAAAATCCTTAACGATTCAAATAATGATAAAAACGTGTCGAGATTAAAACAATTTCGAATTTCTTTGAATCTATACGGTATTTTCCAACTTTAAAGCGATGCTGTACTTTTCTAGTTAACCAATGCCATTTCCTTGAATATTATTCCTTTGTTTGAGTTGTACCTTTATTGCAGGGTCGAGAGCTAAGAACGGTTTCTCATTGGCTGGAAACGATGGCTGGCCACATCAGACTGATTAACACGTGACCTGTAAGAGAACTGGCCAGTGTTGTTTGACCAGACACAAATACCAGGACTGTAACCAAGGGGGATATGTTGCATGTCCAGCCTTCCCTCACCCCCTCAATCATTTTTTCTCCCTTATATTTATTTATGCTTCTGCAAATTCTAGGTTGGTTTTAGGATCAATCATTGATCCCTTTTTTGATTCTCCAAATCCTTAGAATGTTATACCTCTTCTCAAGATGGCTGTTTTTATCCAGTTCCATTTCCTGTGCACCCACCCTGTAAAACCCCTGGTTACGACCCAGAGGTATAATCTCTACTATACATTGTCTGTTAACCAGCCATTATTTTAAGCCATCACATTACAGCACTTTCAAATCACACGCACAAAATCGTACACCTTGCTGTTGCAACAAACTTTATTTTTGTGGACGTCAATGAAGGAGTTTTAACGTCCCATAGGCAAATGCTCTTGAAAACTTTGTATTTTCCGACAGTCATGGAAACACTTTAATGTTCACCATAACCTTACTTTTTTGAGACAGAAAAGTGTACGATTTTGTGCTTGTGATTGGGAAGCTCTAGTCCTTGATTTAAGAAGTTACACACATCCATTGCTTTTTTGCAATTCTTATTGCAAAGGAGAATATATTACTATTGTACTACGAGTAAAAATCACTTAAGAAGCACTGCCTACATTAGAAACTCGATGTAGTGGCAATTTGTTAAAGGAAAAGGTTTTCCGCCACATTTCTCTCTCTATAGACTATTTCGTTTTCATCTTCTCTTTTGTTCTTTACCAATCTCATACTTCTTTTTTGTTTTCATTGTCTTCTTCTTCTTCTTCATTCTCCTATCTTCTAACAATTATTATTCTACAAATCTTATTGATGATAAATTGCGTCATCACATTGTCAAAGTAGTGTGGATCCGCATACTACTTTGACAATATGATGACGAAATTTATTGTCAGTAAGAGGAGAGACACATAAAAAGCTGATGTCTATTTGTTTTTTAACGGAAAGAGCGCGCGCTCGTTGACATCAGCTTTATCTGTCTGTCTCCTTATTGATGATAAAAAATAACCAATCAAGGCGTGATAAATTTGTAAGCTATTCAAGGGTGGATCCAGGGTAGTTTACGTGATTTCCGTAAACTACTCAATTTTTTTCAAAGCTACACATTTCTTTCGAAATAATGGCAAAATATGTGTATTACATTATTCTAGAAACTTCTAGAAACAACTCACTTGGTTGTTTTTTCAGTTAATTATTAAAGAAAAGTCAAACGAAAATGAGTAATCTCGTCATTTCTGCCGATTTATTACCGATTCCCGCAAAAATTTTCGGGTTTCGGATATCTCCGTCGGTACGCATCGGAATGCTATCGGAAAACGATCGGAAAACAGCCTTTGTCAAATAGAATCTCAAGGGGTGAGCGTGCGTAGTTGTAGAGCTAGGCCGGTGTGATGATCGTAAACTACTCAAAGACTTCTCTGATTGGCTGGAAACACATTGATTGTTTTGGAAACCACTCAAACCCTTTTCTGATTGGCTATCTACTTTGCAAACTACCTCATAAACTACCAGCAAAACTATAAAAAGCTAGACCTACCCCCGTTGGGTCTCTTTCGTTCTTATGATTAGAGTCATAGACTTGCTGTAGTTTGAACGAAGGAATATTCTACAATGCGTGGCGACCCGATTTGCAGGAGGGAGGACTGTTCTCCTTTCGACATTGGCTTGAATTTTAAAGAAATTGGCTCTTCATTACCACAAGATAAGCTGGGGTTCATTGAGAATGTGTGGAAACCAGGTGAGATTTTTGATTTCCCACTGTCAATAGAAAATAGAAAGCCTCGTAAGTTTGTCTTTGAATGGCTTAGAAGATATCCCTGGCTTGCATACTCTAAATATCTCGATGGAGCATTTTGTTTTCCCTGTGTTTTGTTTGGAGTAGAATCTGGTAGAAATGCTCATAAATTAGACAAGTTGTTGAAGTCCCTACTCACATGTTGGACTTCGGGACTTACAAAACACGCCAGCGGTAAATGTGAGATGCACAATTTTGCTGTAATTGCCATGGATAACTTTTTAAAAACAATGAGGCAGCAAGCGGTCCCAGTAGATCAGCAGTTGAATAATATTATTCAACAGCAAATCGATAGAAATAGGACGGTCCTTAAGTCTTTGTTTGAAACGATAATTTTCTGTGGGCGAAACAACATAGCTCTCCGGGGTCAACGCGATGACGACCCAACAAATGCTAGTCTATCAGGAAACAATGCTGCAGCCCGAAACCCTGAAGAATATTATAGGACAAATTTAACTGTAGTTTTTCTAGACCATATAGTCCAACAACTGAACAACAGATTTCAAGATGATGTGTTTGTTTGCTACAGAGCACTTTCAGTTATTCCATCAATTATGCTGGCCACTGGTATTGTTTGGAAGGATAATGTATTAGCCTTTTGTGAACATTATAGGTAGGATATACCTAATTATGCAGGTTTACAAGCAGAACTTATTCTGTGGGAGAGAATGTGGATGAGGAAAGATGATCTAGGAGAGGAAATCCCTGATAGTTTAGAAGGGACACTTGAGCACATTGACAATGTTGCTTATGCTAATATACATACCATACTTCAAATCCTTATAACTATCCCTATGTCATCTGCTTCTTGTGAAAGGTCCATTTCAACCCTCCGTAATCTTAAAAACTACTTAAGAAATACTATGGCTCAAGACAGAATGAATGGACTGGCACTGATGCATTCCCACAGAGACATGGACTTAGATCTTGAGGAAATAATAGATTTATTTACTACTTTAAATCCTAGACGAATGAGAATGGAGAATATCTTACAGTAATATTTTATACAATATTTTTTGGACCACCACTTCAGTGTTCTTAGAGTACTTGTGAGTTATGTTCCATCTGGATTAATAATTATCTGATTTTTAATCATTCAACTGATGGGGAACAGTACAGGAACAAGGTGGAATTTTTAAAAACTTATTCTTTTCTGAAATCTATAATATTGTTCACTGGGTTTTAATTAAGCTTGAATGGTCTTTACATATTCTCAACTGAACTCAGCAATGAACTCATCTATAGTGGAACACCTCAATCTAAATAAGGTAATGTATTCATTTTGTATAATTTGCTAGTACATGTAAATTCTAGTACACTGATATTGTGACTGTATGTTCTCTATTTTTCATAAAGTATTCAATTTGCTGCCATGTCACTTTTCCTTTAATAGCATATATTTTGCATTGTACTTTTACATACTAATACTTTTGATGTCATTTTTTTCACATGATGTCCTTTGATGTGCTAGATTCTTCAACTGAGATAAATCTGTACAAGGATCTTGACTGCAGACAGCATGCTATGCTAGATGTATCCTTTTAGGCAGTTTATAACTAATAGGGGGATGGTGGGTTGGGTATAAATTCAGAGTAAACTACTCATGTCCAAACCCTGGATCCACCCCTGACTATTATAAACCTTTAGTCCGCAGTCTTCACGGTGAGGCATGAAACTCCTATAAGCTTACCCAGTGTCATGGAGAATACAGCTAATTCACTAAAGGTTAGTGAAGGCGTCTTTTATTGACCATGTATTACGAGGTGAAGAACGTACATCTTGCAACATGCAACATGTAACAAGCAGCATGCAGCGTGCAACTTGCAACATGCAGCATGCATCTTGCAACATGTAACAAGCAGCATTCAACGTGCAGCATGTAACGTGCAACTTGCAACATGTAACAAGCAGATTGCAACGTGCATCGTGCAACATGCAGCATGCAACGTGCAACATGTAACATGCAGCATGTAACGTGCAACATGTAACATGCAGCATGCAACATGACCAACATGCAACATGCAACGTGCAGCATGTAACGTGCAACATGTAACTTGCAGCATGCAACATGACCAACATGCAACAAAAGCCTTCACCGACCTTTTGATGATTTAGCTGTGTATATTAATGCCAAATATCAAGATTCACATATGACTTCACACATACGAGAAAAAGGGCCAACACAATCATCTGAACCTATAGCCCTCACTATCATGTAATTCTTAAAACCTTGAACCAAGTTCGTAAGGGTAATTGCCATCGGCGTTGGAAGAGCTCTGACAGTTCCAATCTTCTTCCACGTCATTAATCGTATCAAATCCTTAGTTAACCTTTCAGTTGCTCCTAGTTGGATTGCATACAGCTCGTACTCTTTGACTAATTCACTACTAGATTGATCTGGGATGTCCCAGAGAAGGATTGTCATATCTTGAATTTTTGACACTTGGAGAATAGGTCTTGGAAGTAATGAGTTAAACCGCTGTGTACTGGACTCTGCTTGTGGCACTGCATCACTTGTGGGTGGATCATTAACCATATTTAATCCACTCGCAGGAAGAGACTCTTTCTCTGTCGGTTGATCATTAATAACCACATCGTCATTGGCTGACATACTAGTTTCCAGAAGATTATCAGATGGTATTTCTATTCCGTTGTCAGTAAGAGTGTCACTCTCCATTTGAGATGGCGTGACAGTTTCCATGTGACTACCTTGAGATTGCGTGACAGGAGTATCCTCTTCCAAATCAATAACAACAGTTTGCGTCCTACACGTATCATCTTTTTCAGAATTGCTTATAGTATGGAACGCGCCGTTAGAGTCCCTGACCACTGGTCGTGCAGTTATTAACTTTAAGAAATCACAAAAAACAGAATCATTCTTTATTTCAGCTCCAACTAATTCTCCTAAATCATTGATATCTTTATGAGTAATGGCTAATCTTTGCCTGGCGCGTCTGAAGCATCTGCTCTATTTTATTTATAACAGATGTTCGTCTTTCTTTTGGTAAAGATTGACATTTTTGCATCAAGATGAATATGGCCTTTGCCAGCGGGTTTTTCTCAAGCAGTTTTTTAGTTCCGGTGGGAACTTCCTCCTCTCCTACATTGTTATCATTATATGTGTTTAAACCAGTATTAACATCATTAGATTCAGAAGCTGTTGTAATAGTTGAAGTTTGGATTTGCCTTGTATCTGATGCTTGGCTGGTCAATGAAAGAGATTGACTTGACTGCCCATTTGGTACCTCTTCTGATGATGGGGTGGTCTTTGTAACAGACTGACTGGTTAAATAAGATGTTGAGGGTGGGTAGTGTCTTAGATTTGGAACCTCTTCTGACAATGGAGTGATCTTTGTAACAGACTGACTGGTTAAATAAGATGTTGAGGGCGGGTAGTGTCTTGTATTTGGTACCTCTTCTGATGATGGAGTGGTCTTTGTAACAGTCTGACTGGTTAAATAAGATGTTGAGGGTGCGCAGTGTCTTGCATTTGGTACCTCTTCTGATGATGGAGTAATCTTTGTAACAGACTGACTGGTTAACTGATAAGATGTTGAGGGTGGGTATTGTCTTGCATTTGGTACCTCTTCTGATGATGGAGTGGTCTTTGTAACAGACTGACTGGTTAACTGATAAGATGTTGAGGTTGGGTATTGTCTAGGCAATTCTCTTGATAACTGGTTGGTTACAGCGTAAGGCGGAACGCTTGCTACATCAGCTTTTTTCAGGGATACATGACTTGAATCTGCAGGAAGTCCATTAGTTGGAGGAAAGCTATACCTTATGGCTGGTGCTTGAGAAGGGTGATTTAGAGGGAGAAATTGAGTGGCTTGACTTCCAAAAGGAGGGTAGTATTTAGGTGATTGCACTGGGTAAAGGGAGTTGGCCATGAAATTGTTCGTTAATGCATTGTAGGGGTAGGGTCCTCGTAAAGCAGCACTTGTATGAGGAGTGACAAACGGTGCGCGCGGCAACTGTTGTCCTTGAAATGAATATGTTTGCACATTTCCCCCTCCATAATAAAAAGGATTAACACCTGTCATTGCCTTGTTTCCTGTGGGTGAAGAAATGTTGGTCAAAGTCATCGTCTGTCTCAGAATTTCAGCTTGTCGCATGCCATTATGTAGTGAATGAGGAATTGCATTCAATGAAAAAGTATTTCTATTACAACCCATTTGAAGAAATTGCTGCTGATTTGAGTTTAGAAAACTGGAATTGGTTGCAGGATTTCCAGGAAGAGAAACCACTGGTGTTCTTGGAGTGCTATAGGTACCATTTGTAACTGGAAAACCAGGATTGGATACATTTCCAGGTAACGAAAGCAAAGGTACCTGATTAAATGCCATTCCAAAACTTGGTAAATTGGAATTGGTTGCAGGATTTCCAGGAAGAGAAACCACTGGTGTTCTTGGAGTGCTATAGGTACCATTTGTAACCGGAAAACCAGGATTGGATACATTTCCAGGTAACGAAAGCAAAGGTACCTGATTAAATGCCATTCCAAAACTTGGTAAACTGGAATTGGTTGCAGGATTTCCAAGAAGAGAAACCACCGGTGTTCTTGGAGTGCTATAGGTACCATTCCTAGCTGGAAAACCAGAATTGGAAACATTTCCAGGCAAGGAAAACAAAGGTACTTGAGTAGATAGTATCCCAGAACTTGAAAGGCAATCCAGAGGTGCAGGTGTTGGTGGTGGCCCAAATGTACTTTTTAACCCACTTGTTGTGACATTATCCACTGACAGACTTTGAAGCTGTGGTGCAGCAACAGAGCTAGCACCCTGAACTGCAGCATTAGTATTGCTGAACAGTCTACTGCCCAAAGATTCTTGGTGAAGAGTGGTACTAATAGCATTTCCAGAAAATCGTTTGGCTGTAATTTCCTGAGCTTGCAATACTGCCGGAAAACTAGAGCTAGAGAAGGGATTGGATTGTGTGACTGTGGGTATTTTCAAAAGTGCAGAATTTTGGCTTGTCGAAGGTACTACTGAAGGAGACAAGTTGTGATACTCTGAATTCTCAGATGTCACGCCGTCAAGGGGTAACCCATCTTCCATGGAAATTTTCCTCAGAGGTGATGGGACCTCAATTTGATCCTCATTTGTTAACGTTGTAGGACTGTTACAACATTCACTAGAGTTGGAGAGATTAACTTTTTCATTTTCTTTACTGTCTTTCTGTGTGGTTTTTGTTACTGGAATTGGGGTATAACTGAAGTGGCGTAGTTTATCCATTGTATTTGCAGAACCTACATATTGTTGCAACTCTGTTTGATCATCAGCAAAGTCTAGTGCACTGGGCATGGCTTTTGGATGAGCATCAGTTGCTAATTCATTGGACATTTGTTTTTCATCGTATGTCTTGATGTTTTCTGTATCAACCTTTAAATGATAATCATCATTATGAGAAAATGGATGATGAAAATTGGTAGTTAACGTAAATGTATGTTTGTGGTGGCTGGGTGGGGAGAGGGGGGGCAGAACTTCATATAGAGGGGGGGGGAGACTTTGTCGTATACTGTGTTGGTCAAAAACCGACAAGGAAAGGGGTCAGCATTCAGTGTTCACTTATTTAGTCTAAATCACTCAGGAAAGGGTTTAGGATTTGGAGTTGCTGTCTACTGCGGGGCAAGCCCAAATTATTCCTAAAAGTATTACCTCTTTGGCTACATTGAAAGAAGAGTCTTTTCCAGGGTCGTAAAACAAAGCTTTATCAACAACTTCTTTTCCATTCCAAGAAGATTTCTCCCTTTCTTGTGGCTCCCTTTTTATCTCTTTCATCTCAATCCTTTCTGGGCTGGAGCTCATATCAGTTGAGCCTGAAACATCACCCAAAAAAGAACCTGGAGAAAAGAGTTGTTTATCATCAAAGGAGCTGGAATACTGCTCAAAACTTTCTTCTTGCTGTTGTTCCTCCTCCATGCTGCTGCCACCAACTTGCTGTTCCTCAAGTTTTCCAAAAAGACCTTGAAGAGGACTTCCTTCTAGCTTTTCACTCATTTCCTTTAGGGCCATTAATTCTGTGTTATTATCCTCGACAACCTGATCAAGGAAAGTCTCAAGCAAGTATTTGTCATTCTCATTTTGAACAGACATATCATTGGGGATTGCTTCACCAGAAACAGGCTGTGTATTTTCTTGTTTGACATTGATGTTAAGTAGGTTTTCGGCTTCTTCATCTTTATCCTCATTTGGACATGACAGTGACGTGGAGGCTTCTGGGAACAAACTTTTTCGCGGCGATTTTTCTAGTCCAGGGAAGACGATATTAACTTTTTCCCCATGTAGGTATGCTTTCTTGACCTGTTTTTGGCTGGGAGTTGTTGGTGAGTTTCTTTGTAAATAGTGGTTTACTATATCTTGGGGTAGCTTTTCAATAACCACCTTAAGTTCTTTAAATTGGAGCTGGTTGGTTTCTTCAGCAAACTTGAACTTTTTGACTGAATGTACAAAATAAAAAGTCAAATGTGACTCCTGTTCTTGTCATTATCTTCAAATAGCATAGCAAATTCTTATTCATCTTAATTATTTCATCAGTATCCTGTATTTTTATATCATCAATCATCTTCTTGTTTTATCAACATCACTACTGCTACTGTTCTATACAATACTACTGCTTTCACCATCATCATCACCATCATGTGTCATGTGTCATCGTCATTATTATGTATCATCATTATCAAGTATCACCATCATGTACAGTATCAACATCATGTATCATCATCATGTATCATCGTCATGTATCATCGTCATGTATAATCGTCATGTATCGTCATGTATCATTGTCATGTATCATCATCATGTATCATCAACATCATGTATCATCATGTATCATTATCATGTATCATCATCATGTATCATTATCATGTATCATCATCATGTATCATCATCATGTATCATCATCATCATCATGCATCATCATGTATTATTATCATCTTGTATCATCATGTATCATCATCATCATGTATCATCATCATCATGTATCATCATCATGTATCATCATCATGTATCATCATCATGTATCATCATCATCATCATGTATTATCATCTTGTATCATCATCATCATCATGCATCATCATGTATCATTATCATCATGTATCATCATCATCATCATCATCATGCATCATCATGTATCATCATCATGTATCATCATCATCATCATGCATCATCATCATCATGTATTGTTGTATCATCATCATTATCAGTTTGTTCTTACTGAACTTGCTATGTGTTTGTTCCCAAATTTTGATCACAATGAAAAGTATGCTATTAACCCCATGCAATCTGGAGTGAATAATGTACTGTATAACATACCTGAAGTGGGTTTATCAATAAAGGTTTTTCTGCAATAAAAAAGCAAACCAATAATGATTTTCATGTAACTATAACTGGAATCAATTTTATCTTTTTATCATGAACTGTACTACTTGAGTTCTTGGAGATAAGATAAAAACCTAAAGTTTTTGTTATGCTGCCCACATAAACCCACCCTGAAGCACGTAAATGTGAGGCTATGTGCAGAGAAATCTATTGTTCTAGCCAACATGGCTGCTGTGTGTGAAAAGTCTTTTAATAAATCCCACACTAAGCAAACAAAAATTTGGGAAAGCTGTTCTATATTTGTTTGTATTCCACTGTTGCTTCCCATCATGCATTGCAGCCTAGGGGGATTTTCAATGGTGGCTCAATTTGTTATCATTATCAACATCATCATCATCATCATTGCAAAATCATCAACATTGTCATCACTACCCTATCATAATCATCTTCACCATTATCTTTCATCAACACCATCAGCATCATCTTCACCAACATCATCAACATTGTCATCACCACAATCATTATCACCACCATCATAATCACCACCATCACTTATCACCATCATTATCATCATTTTCATTACCATCATCATCATCACCATTATCACTCATCACCACCATCAACATCATCTTCACCAACATCATCATCAACATTGTCATCACAATCACCATCATATCATCACTCATCACCACCCCCATTATCACCACCACCACTATAATCATCTCCATTATTACCACCATTACCACCACCATTCCGATCAGCACTACCATCACCACCACCATCACCACCACCATTCTGATCAGCACTACCATCACCACCACCATCATCACCACCACCACCATCACCACCACCACCACCACTATGATCAGCACTACCATCACCACCACCACCATCATCACCACCACCACCATCACCACCACCACCACCACTATGATCATGATTCCCTTTATCACTGAATTATTCTTACTTTCTTTTCTCAAATTTCTCTTTAAAACCTTTAAGATCTTGGAAATCATCATCATCAGAACTATAGTAATCAGCTAAAAACAGATACACAAAAAATAAAATGCATCACAACACTAATGGAAATAAATGTGGTGAAACATACATGGATATTTTCAGGATCTAGAGAATATTTAGAGATAATCACATGTTTTAGCTTGGTATCATTTTTATTCACAGGTTTCCATATGATATTGCAACCGAGGAGTCTGTGAGTGAGTGATATAATGTGGAAAATGAGTAAATAAAAAACATGTATCAGGCTCTTAACACGTAATACTTATTTTTGTTTATTACACATTTAGGGTTGATAAAAAAAAAAAAATCCTTTTTTCACGAGGGTAGCACTTAATAGCCAATGGCTAACAAACCTGTGGCCCTCATTCCATGATTGAATTGGAATTTAGGAGTTGATTTTTGCGGAGGGAGGAAAACCGGAGAACCAGGAAAACCCTCGAAGCACAGGAGAGAACCAACAATCAACTCTACTCATATACAACACTGAACCCGGCGGGACTCGAACTCGGGTCACATTGATGAGAGGCGAGCGCTCACACTGCTATGCCACCTGTGCTTCCCTGTAGCGGGCCAATTTTACAGTTGCAATGACAAAATAATTTACCGTTTCCATTTTACCGTGAAAAGATATTGTATCACTTCACTGATATGGTTTTTATTCATGGCTTTATTACATGGATATCAAACCTAAATGTGATAAAAAATACATGTATTATGCAATACTTAAATTTCGCATTAGAAAAAAAGCTCAACACATACCTTCAACATCAGCATTTCTGCACTTCTCGCAAGACGACTTTTTTGGCTGTTCCCCAGAGAAAAACTTTTGACACATGCCAAAAGCTGAACAAAATTTCTTCATAAAATTCCAAAACTTGAAGGAACTATTTACATTGCTGACTAGGCACATTCGGTTTAACTTTCCAATCTTGACCTTAACCAAAATACATCCACCTTGGCAAGAAGGCACATGTTTTATGGCATCAACAGGAGAATATCCACAGAGGACGATCGCAGAAACCAACTGCTTGATAATATCAGGAAGAGAACCGCTGAATGAGGTAGATAGTTTTTTGATTTTGTTTGGATTCAGTAACGGGCCAATTTTACAGTTTCTTCTGCAGTAAATAGTAAATTGGGTGTTTGGTTTGGGCATGGCTGGTTCTTTCTAAAAAATAATAGAAAATAGATTATGGATGGATGGATGGATAATAATAATAATAATTTACAATCACCACTCCCCATACGGGTCTCTTCCGTTAGGTTCCCTCCACACGCACTACCACTACGTTCTATATTTACAACATAAAACACTCAACTCACATGTTGATTTTTACAGAGGGAGGAAACCGGAGATCCCAGAGAAAACCCTCACAGCATAGGAGAGAACAACACATCAAACAAACTCAATTCACATGTGGCGACCGCAGGGCTCAAACCAGCGACCCTATCTGTTGGACTCACAGCGGTGAAAGACGACGCATTAGCCGCGAACGCCTACCCATGCTATCTATGGATGGATGCGTAACTCTAACACATAAAATTTAAATAATATAAACAGTTCAAAGAGTACAGTAAATAATTACTATCTATGATTTACTAATTAAAATAATTATATTGAACGATTTGTTACTCGTTGCTAGCGATGAAGTTGAAAAGCCTTATTTTCTTTTTAAATTTAGAAATATTTGGCTCCTCTTTTATGTCATTAGGAAGAGAACACTATGTCTATAATAATCTGTCCTAGCTTTGGGAATTATCAAATTTTGGATGGATGGATGGATGGATGGATGGATGCATGGATGGATGGATGGGTGGGTGGGGTGGGTGGATAGATGGATGGATGGATGGATAGATGGGTGGGTGGGTGGATGGATGGATGGATAGATGGGTGGGTGGGTGGATGGATGGATGGATGGATGGATGGATGGATGGATAGATGGGTGGTTGGGTGGATGGATGAATATTTGAATGGATATTTGATGAATGGATAATTGCCTGGGTTGGTAAGTGGACTGATAGACTGGCAATTGATTGAAGGATCGGTTAACAAACCTAACCCACATACAATAAACAAACCAATTTTTTTTCAGAAATCTCTGATCCTTGAGTTAAATCAAGGTGTCATTCACATACCTTAAACAATTCAACTGTTGGTCCTATTTTGGATGGCATCAACTCTTTTAAAATAAACGTAAAAAAAATCTATATATCATAATATTGATTCTAAATAATAATAATGATGGGGGTTCATATATAGCGCATTTTCACATCATCTCAATGCACTCTACATTTTATGACCAGTGGAGGACTTTATGGGGTGTAAAATAAGCCGTTATTGGCAGCCATCTTAGAATCATGAGTAAATCTTAGTATATTAGTATTATGCCTCCAAATTGGGAGTTTTAGATTGATAAAAAACAGCAATGGAGAAATATTAAGATGAATAGTTATTTACATAGCCATCAGAGAAAAGTAAAGACGATGAAGATGATAATAGTGATGGTAATGGTTAGGCTTACAGTTATGACAGTTTCATTATTAGATATACATTTTTATCAAACATTTAGGGTTGATACCCCTATCCACCCTAAATGTAATAAACAGATTATCATAAGTTAGGAGCGTGATATTGTATTTATTCAATCGCTTTCCATATCATATCGCTCAATTCCTTGCAAACGTGCTTGTTTGCCTCATGATATGGAGAAAACATGCAAATAACAATGATATCGAGCTCTTAACATGTGGTTATCTCTAGTTACACCATTTCAACAAAATTTCTGTCTGTTAAATTTTCAGAACATAATGTCACCTACCTTGCTTTACATCACATTGTTTACAAATCCTTTGACTACAGGACAGAAATTTTGAACAGCACTGAAGATTTTGAACAAATTTCTCAATGACAATCTCTCCTTTACTTTTGCGATCCAGTACAGGTAGTCTATAATAATGTTTTTTTCTCTTTCCATCTTTTTCCTTTTCTATTACTTCACTTTTTATTGTCGAACCTCTTTTTAAGGGCACCGGCACCTTGTTGAACGTGTCTTTGAAGTTTAATCCTGCTAACACTACAGCTTCGATGACTTTTGTAATTGTTTGAGAGACACTTCTATCTTGGAAGAAGTTCTGCAGAGTTTCAACTTTGCTAGGGTCAAGATAGGGTCCTGGGTTGCACGATTTTCGTACATAAACCGTAAACTTGTCATCCATTAAAGAGGACTGTGCCATGGTTCTAAAAACGTATTATACACTTGCTTTTAGAAACTATGGTATGATGGACTTTGGCAATAGACCCCTTGCACTGAGTCCCTAGAGGAATTGTTCTGGGGAACAAAACAATAGGCCATCTTCCACAGGAAAAAACAGATTCCCAAATTGGGAATTTGTTGGGAATTTCCTTGAATTCCCAACGAATTCCCATCCAATTCCCAGAGAGAATGAAATTGGGAATGTGGCACTGATTCCCAATGTTAGCTTGTTGGGAATTTTATTTTTCTATTGGGTATTAGTAGGAAATTCCCAACAATAAATCCCAACGTTGGTGTTCGAATTGGGAATTCAAGGAAATTCCCAACAATTCCCAATTTGGGAATTTTTTTCCTGTGTTCTTATGTAAAAAAATCAATCCTCTTGTACCCAGAACAATACCTCTCGGAACTATACAAGGAGACTATACACGTTCTCATAATGGCTGACGAACACAAGAAAATGATGTCACCCAGTCATCTTGCAAGGCTGCCCATTCAAAATTAAGGTGAATAGGTGGATAAGGAGGTCAAAACAAAGGGTCCATTTCTATACTTTTCTTCTATAAATACATTTCACGTGTTTTATATTTTTTATTGTGTACTAAGGCCAAAAGACCTCATTTTCATGCACTTGTCAGCCATTATCAGAACAGTGTATTGCAAAGACATCATTTACCCAGGGAGCAGGGAGCCTATGTATAAGAACTAGTCTTAAAAGTAATAAATTGACTAAAATAATGATACTTAAATACTGTCCTAACCAGTTAAGAGGCAATGTCCACAAGAATCGAACAAATTCAAGAATTCGTGGCAAGGGTCAAAAAATCAAATTCGCTCTTCTTTTAAAGTTAGATAGGCCATTATTAGATATGAATCCCTGGGTAGTTGGTTTTCGAAAATTTTATTTTATTTTCGAGAAAACTGCCACAGAAGAGGTTCGACCGAAAACCAAGCAAGAGACGTTCAAGAGGAGTGAAAATGGACAAACTTTGAACAGAGCGCGCGTAAATAATAAACCATCTATGACAATTTTTGAACTTTCTTCTTAATGTATCACCCTTTTTCGTTCATTGGACTGGATTTCAAGCTTAATGGGAAAGGGACGAATTTTTGGCGAGGGAAAATAGGAGGCCTGTGTTTACATATGCTAATTAGTTGCCTCAAAAGAAAAAAAGATTTATCTATGGGCAAGTTCTCTGATTGAAATAATATTTATACTGCAAGTTGAGGAAGAATAGATCTTTTCAAAACTTTAAAGACTGATTTGGGGAAATTAATTCTGACTGCATAGAAACCTGTTGAATTTGGTTGAAATACATGCGAAAATCACGCTTCCTGAATCAATGCAGGACTAAGGATTTTCGTAAAGATTGCCATAAAATTTACCCTGAAAACTAAGAAATTAATGTTTGTGCCGTTGTTTGAAAGTTCAATGTGGTTTGGTAAATTTAAGCTCCATTGGAAAGGTTTTGAGATTGTTGGTATATGAGCAAAAAACGCTATCTTTGGTGATTGCGTGACCAAGGTTCCACTTTACGTTCAGAAGTTTGATTACTGTAAAATTCACGCTAAAAATTACGATAGAAACGTTCTTTAAATAGCTTTATAATCTTGTTTTTCCCAAATAAGATTTGGGTCGATAAAAAGGCCGAAAGAAAAACTGTAGCTTATCGTGATGTTTAGAAGTTAGAAATGTTTGCTGGTTAAATGTGACATTGATTCACTGCCATGTTTAATTCGTTTGGTCAATGATTCCTTCATTTAACTCGAGTAGGATATTTACATAGTTTTCCATCTATCAAAATGATTGTATACTAGATTTACAACTAGAAATGTTCTAGAAAAGTCAGTCCATGAAGCAAAGCCAAATTAGAGCTGAATTTTGTGACAAATGCACCCCTTGGGCTGGCCCCACTGGCCCGTTTATTTCGATTTCATTTGACCAGTTTTTTCAAAATTTTAAAGGTCAATGTATGGCTTTTTTCGTCAATATAAAGATTTCTAAGATGTCGAGTTCAAATAGCAATAAAATTCCTTGTATTATTTATTTAAATTAAGAATCTTGACACCTGCAATCTGCTTACTCGTTTTGTTACCCAGAAACAACTCCCCATATATCTTTCTTGGCTATATTCGGTATTACTTTGCGAATTCACTTCTTCTTCTCTGTACCAACTTCAATTTTGCCAACGAGTAACGCCGTATGAAATCTGTATTTTATAT